>NW_021319136.1:378140-420367 GCF_001605985.2 Dendrobium catenatum | reverse complement strand
ATATATGGATAGATAAAGGGAGTGGGAGAGGAAGAACGAAATAGAAATATATAATGAATTAGATGCATTCTAAAGAGATAAAGTGGTGAGAAAGAGAGATTGAGAGAGGGAGAGAGAGGGGAGAGAGAGAAGTAAGAGTGAGGGAGTAAGATAGAGGGAGAGATATATTGATGGAGAAATAGAGAAAGAAAGAGATGGAGAGAGGTAGGGACGGAGAGAGAGAGCATAAGATTGAGGGATAGAGAGAGAGATATAGAGGTGGAGAGACTGAGAGAGAGCTTGGGAGATGCATTTTGTAATAGCAAGGGCAAAGAGAGTAATATATATATAAATATTGATGGAGAAATAGAGAAAGAAAGAGATGGAGAGAGGTAGGGAGGGAGAGAGAGAGCATAAGATTGAGGGATAGAGAGAGAGATATAGAGGTGGAGAGACTGAGAGAGAGCTTGGGAGATGCATTTTGTAATAGCAAGGGCAAAGAGAGTAATAGAGAGGGAGAAGGAGGTAGAGAGGGAGAGGGAGATATAGAATAAGAGAGGGAGAATGATTGAAGGTGAGAGAGAGGGAGAGAAATAGATAAAGAGAGATGTAGAGGTGGAGAGAGTGAGAAGAAGGTAGAGAGGGACAGGGAAAGATAGAATGTCAGAGGGAGCGTGATTGATGGACATGAGAGAGAAGGAGAGAGAGTGAAAGGGACCGAGAGAGTGTGAGTGAGCGAGGAGGAGAAAAAGCTGGAGAGCTAGAGCTAGAGAAAGAGAAGCATCTAGAGAGAGCTAGAGCGAGGTAGAGACTCAAAAAGGGTGAGATAGATAGATAAAGAGACGGAGAGAGAGATGTTTTATATAGATAGAGTGGGTGAGAGAGGGAGAGGGAGGGAGAGAGAGAGAGAGAGAGAGAGAGAGAGAGAGGGAAGGTTGGAGAAATAGAGTGAATTTAGAGAGAGAGAATGAGAGAGGTTTAGAATGGGAAAGAGGGAGGAGGATATGGAGAATATGTGAGATTTGGAAGAGACAATAAAAGAGAGAAAAAGGGAGAGATAAATTTAGTTATAGATGTAGAGTGAGAGAGAAAAGCGAGAGAAAGTTTGAGAGTGAGGGAGTGAAATAGAGAAAGAAATATATTTTTGTAAAGAGAGAGAGGACGAGGTGAGAGCGGGAGATAGATGGAGAGCGAAGTGATGGTCTGATGTAGGCAAAGAGGGGTCAAATCAAATCCAAAAAAATTTGGTTTTAACTTCCCTTGAGCTTGCTAGCTCATTAATTTTTGAGCTAAGATTTAGCTCATTATGAGCTGGTTTTTAGTTCATTTATTGAACTAAGAGTTAGCTTATTAAGAGCTATGTTTTTAATTCACTTATTAATTAATTAGTAGCTAATTAATTTTTATCTCTTCTCCTTCCCCTTGTCTATTCGTTTTTCGTGGATGGCTCTTGGTTTTTCGTTCTTGGCTCCTTGGCTTCCAAGGTTGGCTGCTGTGTGGCCTTTCCCGTGCTTTGGTGCCTCGGTTCCGTGCGGGCCTCTTGGGTATTCGCAGCTGCCTCTTCGGTTCCTTGCTGGGACATTTCCCGTGGCTGTTTGGGGGCTTTCCGTGGCTTTGGTGCTTCGATTCCCGGAATGGTTGTTGGCTTTTCATTAATTTTTGTCTCTTCTCCTTCCCCTTATCTATTTGTTTCCCGTGGATGGCTCTTGGTTTTCCGTGCTTGGCTCCTTGGCTTCCTCTATTGGCTGCTCTGTGGCCTTTCCCGTGCTTTGGTGCCTTGGTTCCGTGCAGGCCTCTTGGGTTTCCGCGGCTGCCTCTTCAGTTCCCTGGCTGAGCGGTTTCCCATGGCTGTTTGGGGGCTTTTCCGTGGCTTTGGTGCTTCGTTTCCTGGAATAGCTATTGGCTTTTCATATTCCCTATTTAAATAAGCTTTTAAATTAATGAGGGGTTGTTTGTTTTCCCCTCTCATGTCTATAAATAGTATATGTTTTGGGTTGTTTGAGTATGTTATGTGATTGATTTTTGGAAATGTAAACCTGCGGGTTTCTTCTTGGAAAAGCTTGTGAGCTTGTTCCATCACTTCTTCTTCTATCTCTTGGGAAATCTTGCGAGCTCTTTCCACCCTTCTTCTTAGTTTCTCACTTCTTTCGTCTTCTGCAAGTACCACCTCACATGTATCCTTCTTCTAATGGATGAAAGCTTCTTTAGGTGTTTGTTTTTAAGTCTTAAATTTGTCAAACGTTTGTAAGCATCAACGTTTGTAAGAGTCTTTGTTTGTAAGCCGTTTTATTATTAAAGTTGTGTTTTATATCATTTGTGTTATTTTAAGTATTTTATGTCTTTCTATAATCCTAGAAAGAGTTTTGTTTTTGTGATAAAAAATTTGGGTCCCTTCCAAAATTTTTTATTGCATTATGGACAAAGGGAGAGAGAACAAAATGGAGTGGAAGTCAGAAAGAGAGAGACATCAAGAGCACGAGATAGAGAGAGATAAATATATTAACAAATATAAAGTAAAAGAGGGGAAAGGAGATAAAGTTCCCTACCCTGGTTTCTTTGGGTATCTGTTCCCTACCCCTGGCTCCTCTTCCTGTGGCTGGTTCTTCTCTTCTGTGGGTGTCTGTTCCGATTTCGTTGGCTGCATATTCTGGTTCCCCTGGCTGCCCGTTCCTGTCCTCGTGGCCCTTCGGCTGCTGCTCCTGGATAGCCTGTTGGCCTTCTATTTCCCTTGACCTAATTGGTTTGGTTGGTGGTTTTTGAGTTGTTTGGCTGCCCCATTTTAAGCTATAAATATGTGATGTTTTGTTTTTTTTTTTAAAAAGAGGAGATTATATGATAGTTTTTGGAATAAAGCCTATGGGTTTTCTTTTTTTGGAAAAGCTTGTGAGCATGTTCCATTCTTTTTCTTCTTCTTGGGAAGGCTTGCGAGTTTGTCCTCTCTTCGACTTCGACTCGAGCTTCTTATATCTTTCTTCTCTCCGCAAGTGATCACCCCATATGTATCTTTCTTCTCAATGATTGCAAGCAAGCTTAGGAGTTTTTATATCATAAGTTTGCAAGCGTCGTTTTATACCCCTAGGTTAGGATTTTCTTAGGTTTTTTGTATTTTCTTTAGGTGTTTAAAAACATGAAAAAACATTAAAAAAAAATTGAATCAGTTGTTGGAGAAAATAAGCCAGAGGCGTTTGAAGAAGATATCCCTATGGACAGATGGATTCCGTCGGAAGGAAGTTCAACCGATCCACTACAAAATGAAATATACAAGCTTCAAATGAAAATGCATGCATGTACGAAACAATACATGAAGAAAAAGAAACTTTTGCAAGACCAATTCAAGAAAGAAAGAGAAATTATCTTGAAGAGGTATGGAGCTATGATTCAGGAGCTAGATGCGGCGCCTTCATCTCGTCAGAAAAATTCTAAAGCATCCTCATCAGGAGATGAGCCCTTTCAATCGGGGAAGAATCTGATATAGGCAAAGGGGGGGGGGCAAATTAAATTATTTGCCTAATTCTTGGGTGCTGGTGGTTCTCGATTTGGGCTTGGTTGCTCAATTTTGGCTGCGCCTTCATCTCGTCAAAAAAATTCTAAAGCATCCTCATCAGGAGATGAGCCCTTTCAATCGGGTAAGAATCTGATATAGCAGGCGGGGGGGGGGGAAAATTATTTGACTTGATTCTTGGGCTGCTGGTGGTTCTCGATTTGGGCTTGGTTGCTCTATTTTGTCTGTGTTTTTGGGAGCTGCTATGTCTAGCTCATTATGGCTGAGCTGCTTCTTCTTTTCAGCTCATTAATTAGGTACTCCCCCCCCCTCCTTTCCTCACTCTATGGCTCTTCGGTTTCCTGACCCTAGCTCCTCTTCTCGTGGCTAGTTCCTCTCCCCAGTGGGCGGCCTATTCCGGTTTCCCTGGCCGCTTGTTAAGGTTCCCTTGGCTGTTCGTTCCTATTCCTCCTTATGGCCCTTCGGCTGCTACTCCTGGATAGCCTACTGGCCTTCTATTTCCCTTGCCTTGATTGGTTTGGTTGGAAATATTTGGGGTTGTTTGGCCGCCCCATTTTCAGCTATAAATATGTGATGTTTTGTTAAAAAAAATGAGATTATGTGGTAATTTTTCGGAACAAAACTAGAGTGTTATTTTTGGGAAAAAGCGTGCGAGCTTATTTCATTCTTCTTCTTCTTCTTGGGAAAGCTTACGAGCTTGTCCTCTCTTCGACTTTGTCTCGGGCTTCTTATCTCTTTCTTCTCTCCGCAAGTGGCCACCCCATCTACTTCAGAGAGATATAGCAAGCAAAGAGAGGGAAAGGTAGAGGGTGAGAGAGGGGAGAGAGATAGAGAAAGTACAAAATTTATTTGTTGGATGCTAGAGAAAGTAATTGAGGGAGGGAGGGAAATGGATAGAGAGGGATAAAGAGATGCAGCAAGAGAGTGATATTGAGATAGAGAAAGACAGATGGAGAGATGAGGGAGAGGGAAAAAAATGTGAGAGAGAGAGAGAGAGGGAGTGGGAGAGAGAAAGTGAGATAAAGAGACACTGAGAGAGGGAGAGAGAGAGAGAGAGAGAGAGAGAGGAGAATGCGAAGGGAAAGAAAGAGATAGAGAGAGTGAGAGGGTGAGAGATAGGGGATAGATATGGAGAGAGAGCAAGTGTGAAACGAAGGTGAGAGAGAAGCAATAAATAGATCGAAGAGAGAGATGATGAGAGAGCATGATAGAGATGAAGGGTGAGTGTGTGTGTCTGTCTGTGTGTGTGATAGAGAGAGGGAGATAGAGTGTCATATATAGAGAAAATGAGAGATGTAAAAATAAATAATAGGAAAATTAAAAAACCAAGAACAATTCAACCCACTGTTGGTTTAGAAGATGAAAATAAAGACAATGATGATTAGCTGATGTATTTCCCAATAATTATAAATATAAAACTATATGTCCATTTGTGGTCGATTGTAGCTATTTGTAAAAATTTATAAAAATATTGTCAATAAATAGATTTTTTACAACTGTAATGTTTATAACAAATTTCTTATAGCTATAAGATTTTAATAGATATGATTATACAAAGCTAGTTCTTATCATACAAATGCCTAAAAAAGCATAAAAAAGATATGGCCAAATCAAAGTATGATAGTGATCTGCAAATCAAAGTAAAGTAAAAAACTTCCTTAGACAGGAGAAATTATTATGTGTGAAGTACGGCCGTAGGGATATGTCCGGACTCCAATAAAATTTTGACACGTGGATTGGACACGTGAATATTCAATTGGATTTATTTTTTACTTTATATATTTAATGTGCCCGTGGAACTTTTAGCCAAGCGCACCAAAAGAGCAATAAAAAAGCGCAACAAAAGAGTAGTCAAAGTACAACTTAAATGCAACTAAAGAACATGTAAAGCGTAGGTACAGCGCAAGTAAAGCGCACAAAAAAAGTGCAACCAAAGTGAACTCCACGTGTCAAATTTTAAGTGAATGTTCAGATGTATCTCTGCGTCCGAACTCCGCACATAATAATTTCTCCCTTCAATAATGCATTTTGCTTTCATACGTGCAAACAAAAGATGCACTACAACCATAACATGAAATCTTTTATTCTTTTTTTTTTCCTTTTGCAAATCCTTTTGAGCACCAAATTATAAGAAAGTAACTACTATAATCATAATTAAATTTAACCAACCATTTCGGGTTAGCATTATGAATTCTCATCTTTCATCTATTTCTATTGAGTACCACGTGAGTTGCTAACTCTATTTTGCATAAATTTACTTTGCTTAATTCAATCATGATGTCTTTTCCTATTATCTTCCATAATAATTTCAATTTTAATCTACTACTCTTATTAGCACATCATCTACATTCTACCATATATTCCCAAAACACCTAATTTATTACATCATCTAATCTTCAATAAATTTTCTTCCCAGATCCCTCTAATAAAACTCTTTTCCAACTCAACTCCTAAGTTTAACCACAATCCTTCTTTACAATCTCATAGTTGTCCTACTAAGCATAGCTATAAACAATTTCTTTTTCCACTACTCAGATCGATATAAAATGACAATTTGTTAAATTTTATCAATTTATATGCATTATTATGATATTCTTTTATTGCATAGTACTATTAAGATTCGTTTATTTACCACTTTCATTTAACTCTCAAAGTTGTTTCATCTACTTACAACTCATTTATATAAGCAAACTAAAAATGTACTTGAAACACACCACATGGAGTTTTTACTTATCCTTAACAAATAAACCTGTATAGGAAGAGATCATAATACAAATCCTCACAAGAGTTTTCCAAAATAACAACAACAAACTTACCCGCAAACTTTTTGGAGCTTCCATTCCTTGGATGTCCTTGGAAATAGTCTGGAACCATACAAAAGAAAACAAAGAAAATATTATAATTACACAACAATAGCATATAGTCTTTAATAACTCCAAAGACAATTCCTATAAAGAAAAACAATTAAGTTGGAACGACATATGGATAAGGTTGAGTATTGAAAACAAAAAGGGTAAATAAAAAAAAACTTTTATTTTATGCAAGAAATACAGGATATAAAACAGGTTATCTATCTATATATATATATATCTTATAATTACTTATTTATCAAAATTAATCATGACAATCAAATTAAAAAAAATCATCTCTTAATGCAATAGCTGCTAAATTATAAATAACAAATCCTTTATATAAACTATTTATCAAAAAGTATTTGACATGAAATAAGAACAACAGGTGACATATGCAGCAAATAGTAAATGGGATGAAAGTGCCCAGAAAGCCAATAAACTTACCATTTGACCAACTGCTATTGTATATATTACAAGAGCATCTCTATATTGTAAACCAGCTACTTCTATTATTCCTGAGTTCTCTTGGACCTGCTTGCTGTGGATAGAAAAAGAGCTTATGCTGAAGTGTTTGTCTTAATCAATTAGCTTGGCTCACAGATGATCAATTATATCGACTTTCAAAAAATAAGGATTAGATATGACTGTATGCTAATCAGGGGTATGGAGATGTTTAAGCACCACAAATGCATACAGAAAATGACAAAATTAAATGAAATTAGCTTATTCATCGCACTACCATGAGTAAAGATTAAATATGCATACATCATATGACGATGCGTTGTATGATTTACTCATGAACAAGAAGCTGATGAGATATAAGATTGAGAGTATGTAAGGAAGCTTTTATAGAGGCTAAATCAATAAAATCATTACCATCACTATTACTATGACAACAGTCTGGAGTCCACGTGTTTCATCTAAAAAATGAGAAGTGCAAAATCAACAAACAAAATAGTGTTCCACCAGAAATGCAGGAAAAAAGTTGGATCGTTCAATAAACAAAAGAATTAACAGGATAAATCTTTTATTAAACTGGGAACTGATCTTTTCTCAATCCCTATCTTGTCAAACGGATAGAATAAAAATAAACCATGGTTTGTTATAAAATTTTGTTTCCTCAGTGGGAAGAAGAAATTCCTAAACAACGTCAAGAGGTACACTCATCATTAGCATCATTAACCTCACCTAACAATTTACACTTAGCTCAATATATCATCATCGGAACTGACTCCTGATGAGTGCAAATAATTATGCTTGATAATCAACAACATCATTGTCCAAACTACTTGGAACTTGTAAATCTTTCTTCATTTATTCATGTTAATAATAGCATTATGTTCAATAATATGTTATTTCCTTTGGAAAACAATGAGCAGCATGCATATAAAACAATATGAAACCCAAGGCAATTAAAATATAGATCAAGAATTTTTACACGACTACCATAGTTAAATCTCCAAATGAATGTTCATGGAAATAAAAGTATTGCATACAACTGCTGATGTTTCCCCACAAAAAGCCAAAATCATGACATGGTAACCATGGAAGCATGACAAATAAATAAAAGCTATTTAACACCCCAGTTGGAACACTATTTTGGAAACATTTTCAAATCCTTATATGATGGATGCTTAGTTCTAGGTAAATATAGCATAATGCCAACTTTGGTTTCCTCTATGGTAGCAAAAGATTTCCATTGTGAATAAAAAAGAATAACATTGATACTTAATAATCAACATCATCCTTAGCCCATTCAGAATTTAAGAATACTTCTCCCTTTGATGCTCTGTGCTCAGTAATGTGTTATGTCCATTAAAGAATAATTTGGTGCATTAAATGTTAAACAATAATCGGTAATAAACTATAAAAAATAAAACGTAAGAATTCTCAAAGGACATGCAAAGTCAACTCACAAATTGCCTACTGATAAATTATATAGTGCTTCTAACCCTATGTCCCTATCCATGTGACCGTTTCTTGCCATTCTTTTTCCACCTACTTTGTCTACAGGTAATAGTCATATGACAACCTAATAAAGTAATCATAATATATTGTATGAAATATGATAAGTACCCTGCAGCAAACTTTCCCTTTGGAAATAAAAACATTAAGTTGCAAAACTATATTGACTTCTCCAGTATTTCAAATCAAGTCGATATTGTTTTCCACCATAAAATTTTGCCCAAACAATCTTCAAATCAGATATACACATCAAAACAACATTTCTTGCATTATTTATTTCTATTGGAGCAAGGCTTCCCTAGAGAGAGGCCATATTAATAAAACAAACCAAAACCAAAACTTACTGTCAAGCTAAATCTCATAGTTCTACTGCAAATTTCATTCCTTAGCTTCCCTAAAATGCTTCATGTCATTAAAAGACACATTGGACAGTCAATAAAAAATAAGAAAGCATCCAAGAAGCCAAAGCACATTTCTTCGACGGAAAATTCTAAAAAAAAGTACGATTGTCTACACAAATAGTATTTTAAGTATGGAAATAAAACATCATCACACTGCTTACCATGCTTTCTTCTTCATCTTGTTCACAAGCGATGTCTTGTAAAAACCACACAGCACTTGAACCATCTTCTTCACTTTTTTGAAATCGAGCATCTCAAAAATAAGGCTTTCATCACAGCTGAAATCCACAAAAGCCTCCTTTACAAACAAAATGAATTTGATCGGATCAACAAACATAAATATTCATCCAAGTTAAATAATAAACAGCTTTTGGGAGGAAAGAAAGAACCACAAAACCTGATAATCAGGAACTTCGCTTACTTCACTCACATCCTATACAACAAAACCATCCACCATCATTCCACCAATTGAAAATTATAGATGCATGCATGAAAACAGTGTAACCACCTGAAATCTTAGAGGAAAGCTGCTCGATATTTCTCCCACAAACAGGGGTCTTTCATAGTAATCGTCCCCATGATGGTTTTGCTCAATGTGTGTTTCAACCTTTGAGATCGAGTTGTTCAAATGCGAGATGGATTTGCTTTATGTGTTTTAAAAAAAAGAAAAAGAAAGAAGTAGCTTTGAATTATTTTTCTAATTTTAGTTTTATTTGAATGATGATGTTGGATTGGACCATGAACATATTTAGATTCTTTTTGTTGGAGTTGCATATGAATATCTTGTTGGCAATTATACTTATTTCTAAACCTTTGGAAAACAAATTGGTATCAAACTATCCTTCGTTCTTCTTCTTTCCAATGACATGACTTCGAACTTTTTGCAAAGTGTTGTATATTTGGCATGAGAACAATTTCATGAGTTTGGGTTAAAAACTTGCTTGGAATTTTAATGACATGTAGCATGCAGGATAGAAATGTGTTAGGAAAGCTTTGTGAGCTGCTTTATGTTGGAAAGTTCTATGATTTTCTTTATGACTAAAAAACTTTATGAGTTTTGGAGAAGTTTTAATCCACACCATCACAAGTTCATGATCTCATTATGCCGCTATAACTTGACATATATTCAGAGCTTTACTTATGACATTCCAAAATACCTTTTCTATATACTGTTCTTTCTATTGGATCAGAAGTAACGATGACAACGGCGGCTCACTTGTTGCGAAGGCCATACCAGCTATCTAGTATGGTCTCTTCATGTTAGGAGAGGAGACCTAACGATGCTTTTAGTTGGAGAATGTCACAAGACCTTATGGATGGTTTACCTTACGATTTGCTTAAGGGTCTTCTACCTAAACCTATTACTAGTCTAAGGAGAGATGATTCCAGCATTCTAGACAAGTTACTAAACCCAGGTTTAGATAGCATTGGTATCCGAGTACCAGACAATAATTCATTCATGCAATTGCTTGTGGTTCTAGAGGCGCATTTGCTCTTACAAGTTGCAATCTCACCGGACAACCCTGTAGCATCAGCCCAAAAAAAGAATGCTAACCTTAAGGAAGTAAAAACTGGCTTAAAACTAGGATGGTGTCATGAAGAGGGTTATCCACCACAAGTATGTCTAATTTTAAGGAAAGAAAAATATTAACTTAAAGGAAACGAAAATTAGATTAAATTAGGACGGTCAGACGAAGAGCATTATTCACCACTAGCACGTCATATCCGAAGGAAAGGAAGAATCCTAACCTTAATGAAATGAAAACTAGGTTAAACTATGATGAGGCCACGAAGGGAATTATCTACCACTAAAACGTTGAATCCTAAGGAAAGAAAGAATCCAAGCCTAAAGGAAAATAAACTAGATTAAACTAGGATGGTTCCACGAAGAGCTTTATCCACCACTAGCACGTATCATTCTAAGGAAAGATAAAATGCTAACCTAAAAGAAAAGAAAATTGGAATAAAACTAGAATGGTGCCCAGATGGACATCATCCACAACTAGCACATCTAATTTTAATAAAAATAAGAATCCAAACCTAACGGAAAAAAACTGGATTAAATTATGATGGTGGCACAAAGGGAGTTTTTCACCACATGCGCGTCAAATCCTTAGGAAAGAAAAATTGTTAACCTAAAGGAAAAGAAAATTGGATTAAATTAGGATGGTGCCACGAAGGGCGTTATTCACCACTAGCACATCGAATCTTACAGAAAAGAAGAATCCTAACCTAATAGAAAAGACAATGCATTAAACTAGGATATTGTACCACCACTAGCACATCATATTCTAAGGGAAAGAAAACTAGGTTAAAAAAGGATAGTGCTACAAAGGGCGTTATCCACCACTAGCATGCCTAATCCTAAGGAAGGAATAATCCTACCCTAAAAGAAAAAAGATAATGTGATTAAACTAGGATAGTGCCACAACGGGTATAATCCACAACTAGCATGTCTAACCCTAAGGAAAGAAAGCATCCTAACCAAAAGGAAGAGAAAACTAGATTTAAAATAGTATGATGCCTCGAAGGGTGTTATACATGACTAGAACGTATAATCCTACAGAAAGGAAGAATCATAACCTAAAGGAAAAGAAAATCATATTAAATTAGAATAGTGCCACGAAGGGCTTTATCTCCCACCAGCATGCCTAATTCTAAGGAAAGGAAGAATCCTAAGTATGAAGGAAAAAAAACTGAGTTAAAACTAGGATGGTGCCACAAAGGGCACTATCCACCACTAACACTTTCAAACCTAATGAAAAAAAAATTCTAATTTAAAGAAAAAGAAAACTTCATTAAACTAGGATGTTGTCACAAATGGCATTATTCACCACTTCCACGTCTAATCCTAAGAAAAGGAAGAAGCCTAACAAAAGGAATTGAAAACTAGATTAAACTATTATCGTGCCAAGAAGGGCATTGTACACGACTAGCATATCTAATATTACAGAAAGGAAGAATCCAAACTTAAAACAACAACATCAAGCCTTTATCTTACTACGTGGGGTCAACTACATGAATCATTTTTTCTTCATTGTGTCCTATTAAAAGTCAAATTCTCATTTAAATCTAATAAAGAAAGATCATTTCTAATATTTTTTAACCAAGTCTTTTTAGGTCTGCCTCTACCTTTCTTAACATAAGTCTAATCTAATACATCTACTTTCCTATACGGGTCATCGGAAGGCTGCCGCTTTATGCTTCTCTTTATGGCCAACATTCGGCACCATAAAGCATTGCAGGCATCACCACCATCTTATAGAATTTTTCCTTAATTTTGAGGGGTACCTTTCTATCACACAACAAGCTCGATGCATTGTTTACTACTAGCACATCTAATCCTAAAGAAAGAAAGAATCCTAGCTTAAAGAGAAAAACAACTGGATTAAACTATGATGGTGTAATGAAGGGCGTTATTCACCACTTGCACGACAAATCCTTAGAAAAGGGAGAATGCTAACCTAAATGAAAACTAGATTAAATTAGGATGATGCCGCGAAGGGCTTTATTCAACACTAGCATATCAAATTCTAAGGAAAGAAACAATTGTAACATAAAGGAAAAGAAAACTAAATTAAAACTAGGATGGTCTCACGAGGACAAGGTCCACCACACGCACGTCTAGTCAAAAGGAAGAATCCTAACATAAAGTAAAAGAAAACTGGATTAAATTAGAATGGTGCTATGAAGGGTATTGTCCACCCCTAGAACGTCTAATCCGATGGAAAGGTAAAATCCTAACCTAAAGGAAAAAAAAACTAGATTAAACTATGATTGTTTCACAAAGGTCATTATACACCAATTAAATATCTAATCCTTAGGAAAAGAAAAATGTTAACCTAAACGAAATGAACTAGATTAAACTAGGATACAGCCATGAAGGGCATTATCCAGCACTAGCACGTATAATTCTAAGAAAAGATAGAATGATAACGAAAAGGGAAAAAATTGTACTAAAAGTATGATGGTCCTCCGAAGGTTTTTAGGCACCACTAGCATGTCTAATCCTAAGGTAAGGAAAATCCTAATGTAAAGAAAAATAAAATTGAATTAAAATAGGACGGTGCCACGAAGGGCATTATCCACAACTAGCACGTTTAATTCTAAAGAAATGAATAATCCTAACCTAAGGGAAAAAACTGGATTAAACAAAGATTATGCCACAAATGTTGTTATCCACCACTTGCACATCCTAACAAAAAGAAAATTGAATTAAATTAGGATGGTGCCACGAAGGACGTTATTCACCACTAACATGTCTAATTCTATGGAAAGAAAAAATAATAACCTAAAAGAAAAGAATACTTAATTAAGCTTGGATGGTGCCACGAAGGGTGTTGTCCACCACTAACTCATCTAATTTTACGAACGGAAGAATCATATCCTAAACGAAAAGAATATTGGATTAAACAAAGGATAGTGTCACGAAGGTTGTTGTCCACTTCTTGTATATCTAATCCTAAGGAAACAAAGAACCATAATCTAAAGGAAAATAAAAATAGCTTAAAAAAAGATGGTATCACAAAGGGCGTTATACACCACTAGCATGTATAATCCTAAGGAAATGAAGAATCATAACCTAAAGGAAAAAGAAAACATAATTAAACATGGATAGTGCCACAAAAGGTATTATCCACCACTAGTACGTCTAATCCTAAGGAAAGTAACAATCCCAACAAAAAGGAAAAGAAAACTAGATTAAACTAGTATCGTGCCTCGAAGGGTGTTGTACATTACTAGCATGTCTAATCCGAAGGAAATGAAGAATCCTAACCTAAAGAAAAAGAAAACTATATCAAACTAGAATGGTGGCACGAAGGGCATTATCCCCCACTAGCACACCTAATCATAAGAAAACGAAGAATCCTAACCTGAAGGAAAAAGAAAACTGGATTAAACCTAGGATGGTGTCACAAATGGCGCTATCAACCACTAACACTTTTAATCCTAAGGAAAGAAAAAAATCTAATATAAAGTAAAAGAAAACTTGATTAAACTAGGATGTTACCACGAAGGGCATTATCCACCACTTCCACGTCTAATCCTAAGGAAAGAAAGAAGACTAACCAAAAGGAATTGAAAACTGAATTAAACTACTTTTAGTGGCAAGAAGGGCATTATACACGACTAGTACATCTAATATTATAGAAAGGAAGAATCCTAACCTAAAGGAAAAGTAAAATTGTATTAAATTAGGATGGTGCCACGAAGGACATTATCCACCACTAACATGTCTAATCCTAATAAAAAGAATAATCCAAACCTAAAGAAAAGAAAAGTAGAGTAAACTAGGATGGGGCAACGAATGGTGTAATCAACCACCGGCACATATAATCCTAAGGAAAGGAAAATCTTAACCTAATGGAAAATAAATATGATTAAATTAGGATGGTGTTACAAAAGGCTTTATTCCCCACTAGCACATCCAATCCTAAGAAAAGGAAGAATCCTAACCTAAAAGAAAATAAAATTGAATTGAACTAGGATAGTGCCACGAAGGGCATTGTTCACCACTTTGACATCTAATCCTACAAAAAAAAAGGAATCTTAACATTAAGAAAAAGAAAATTGGATTAAATTAGGATGGTGCCTCGAAGGACGTTATCCACTTCTAGCACGTCTAATACTCAGGAAAGGAAGAATCCTAACCAACATAAAAATAAAACTAGATTAAACTAGTATGGTTCCTCAAAGGGCGTTGAACATTACTTGCACGACAAATGCTATAGAAAGGAAGAATTCTAATCAAAAGGAAAAGAAAACTGGTTTAAATTAGGATGATGCCACGAAGGGTGTTTTCCATCACTAAGACATCTAATCTTAGGTAAAGGAAGAATCAAAACCTAAAGAAAAAAAAAACTAGATTAAACTAGGATGGTACCACGAATGGCGTTATCCCCCACTGGCATGCCTAATCCTAAGAAAAGGAAGAATCCTAACCTAAAGGAAAAAAGAAAATTAGATTAACACTAAGATGGTTCCATAAAGGGCGTTATCCACCACCGAAACATCTAATCCTAAGTAAAGGAAAATCCTAACCTAATGAAAAAAAAACATGATTAAATTAGGATGGTGCTACGAAGGGCATTATCCTCCACTAGCATATCTAATCCTTAGGAAAGGAACAATCCTAACCTAATGGAAAAGAAAATTGGATTAAATTATGATGGTGTCACGACTGGCATTGTCTACCACTACCATGTCTAATCCTACGGAAAGTAAGAATCCTAACCTGAACGAATAGAAAACTGGAATAAACTAGAATGGTGCTACAAGCTTAAACATCTAATCCTTAGGTTATGAAGATGTTAACCTAAGTGAAAAGAAAATTTGATTGATCTAGGATGGTGCCACGAAGGGCATTATCCACAACTAGCAATTCTAATTCTAAGGAAAGAAAGAATGCTAACTTAAAGGAAAAGAAAATTGAATGACAATTAAGATGGTGCCACGAAAGGCATGGTACGTTAAATCCTAAGGAAAGGAACAATCATATCCTAAATGAAAAGAAAACTGAATTAAATTAGGATTGTGCCACGAACGGCATTATCCACCACTAGCATGTCTAACCCTAAGGAAAGAAAAAATCATAACCTACAGGAAAAGGAAAATTGATTAAACTAGGATGGTGTCATTAAGTACATTATCCATCACTCACACACTAATTCTATGAAAATAAAGAATCCTAATCTAACAAAAAATTAGATTAAAATAGGATGGTGCCAATAAGAATTTTATCCACCTAAAGAAAAATTAAAGGACTTAATTCTAAGGAAAGGAAATATCCTGACCGTAATGAAAATTAAATTGGACTAAACTGGATGGTGCCATGAAGAGCATTAACAACCACTGCCACGTCAAATCTTAAGGAAATAAAGAATCCTAACCTATAGTAAAAAAAAATTGTAATAAACGAGAATGGTGCCATGAAGAGTCGAGTCCACCATTAGCACGTCTAATCCTACGTAAATGAAGAATTCTAATCTAAAGGAAAAGAATATTAGTTTTAAACATGGATGGTTCCACTAGCACGTCTAATCCTGAGAAAAGGAAGAACCTTAACTTAAAAGAAGAGTAAACTGGACTAAAATAAGGTTGGTGCCTAGGGGTGTCAATTTTGGGTCATGGGTCGGGTTCAGGTCAAACCCAGAACTGACCCGGCATCATTCGGGTCAACCCGAACCCTACTCATTTTGTCAAATGGGTTTATTTTCCGGACCATAACCCGATCCGCTTCGGGTTCGGGTCAACCTGACACGACCCATTATCTGCTACAAGCGGGCAGCGGTGCGGGACATGGTGGATTCGCCGTTCACAGCGGGACGCGGAAGGCAGACATGCAGCAGCGCAGCGGTCAGGGCGGGCAGTACCACGGTGGGCAGATGAAACATGCGACTCGCAAAAAGATGCATGACACGCGAATTCGCAGCGCAACTTGGGCAACTTTGGTCAGGCCCGGTCAAGGCGGGCAGCAAGTCATTCCGGGTCATTACCGGGTTTTTGGGTCAACCCTAACCCGACCCGATTTTGCAAATGGGACGAAAACCTTAACCCGAACCCAAGCCAGTTCGGGTTAAAATGAACCCGAAATTTTAGGGTCAGGTTCAAGTCGGGTTTTTGGGGCGTGTCCAATATTGACACCCCTATTGGAGCCGCTAAGGGCGTTATCCACATGTATATATAATCTTAAACAAAGGAAAAACTCTAAACTAAAGGAAAAGAAAAATTGATTAAATTATGATAGTGCCTCGAAGGGTGTTATCCCCCACCAGTATATCTAATTCCAAGGAAAGGAATAATCCTAACCTAAAAGAAAAGAAGATTATATTAAACTAGGATGAGGCCACGAAAGACATTTTTCATCACAAGCATGTCTAATCTTATGGAAAAGAAAATTCCTAACCTAATAAAAAAGAAAATTGGAATGAAGTTGGATAGTGCAACGAAGGGTGTTATCCACCACTAGCACAACTAATCCTAAGGAATGAAAGAATCCTAACTTAAAAGAAAAAGAAAACTAGATTAAACTAAAATGGTTCCATGAATGGCATTGTCTACAACTAGCACATCTAATCCTAAGGCAAGGAAGTATTGTAATGTAAATGAAAAGAAAACTGGGTTAAACTAGTATGGTGCCACATAGGGCGTTGTACATGACTAGAATGTCTAATCATAAGGAAAGGATGAATCCTAACCTAAAGAAAAACTAGATTAAACTAGGATAATGACATGAAAAACATTGTCCACCACTACCACGTCTAATCCTAAGAAAAGGAATAATCTGAACTAAAAGGAAAAGAAAATTTGATTAAATTAGGATTGTGCCACGAAGGACTTTGTCCAACACTAGCTCGTCTAATCCTAAGGAAAGGAAGAATCCTAACCTAATGGAAATAAATACTGGATTAAAACAAGGATGGTGCCACCAAGGGCATTATCCACCAGTAACACTTTTAATCCTACAAAAAGGTAAAATCCTAACCAAAGTAAAAGAAAATTGTAATAAATTAGAATGGTGCAACGAAGGACGTTATCCACCACTAGCACGTTTAATCCAATGCAAAATAAAAATCTTGACCTGATGGAAAAGAAAAATGGAATAATCTAGGATAGTGCCATGAAGGATATTATCCACCACTATCACGAAATGAAGAATCCTAACCTAAAGGAATTAAAACTGGCTTAAAACTATAATGGTTGAACGAAGAGCTTTATCCACCACAAGTTAGTCTAATTTAAAGTAAAGGAAAATCATTACCTAAAGAAAATAAAAATTGGATTAAATTATGATGGAGCGACAAAGGGCGTTATTCACCACTAGCACCTTATATCCTAAGAAAAAGAAGAATCCTAACATAAAGGAAATAAAAATTGGGTTAAACTAAAATGAGTTCATGAAGGGCATTATCTACCACTAGTATGTTTAATCCTAAGGAAAGGAAGAATCATAGCCAAAAGAAAAATAAATTGGATTAAACTAGAATGATTCAACAAAGAGCGTTATCTACCATGTAAAAATCTAATCTTTAAGAAATGAAGAATGTTAACCAAAAGTAAAACAAAACATGATTAAACTAGGTTTGTGCATGATGGGAGTTATTCACCACTAGCACGTCAAATTTTCAGGAAAAAAATAATGCTAACCTAAAGGAAACGAAAACTAAATTAAAACAATGATGGTTCCACGAAGGGCATAATCCACTATTAGAATGTTTAATCGTAAGAAAATGAAAAATCATAACCTAAAGTTTAAAAAAATTGGATTAAATTAGGATGGTGCCACGAAGGGTGTTGTCCACCCCTAGAATGTCCAATCCTATGAAAATGTAGAATCTGAACCTACAAAAAAGAAAATTGGATTAAAGTAGAATGGTGCCACGAAGGGCGCACGACTTGAACATCTAAACCTTAGGAAAGAAAAAATGTTAACCTAAAGAAAAAAAAAACTGGATTAAACTAGCATGGTACCATGAAGGGCAGTATCCACCACTAGAACGTAAAATTCTAAGGAATGATATAATGCTAACCTAAAAAAAAAAGGAAATTGTATTAAAACTAGGATGGTGCTACAAAGGTTTTTAGGCACCACTAGTATGTCTAATCCTGTGGTAAGGAAAATTCTAACCTAAAAAAAACTGGGTTAAACTAGGATGGTGTCACGAAGAGCATTATCCACCACTAGCACTTCTAAATCTAAAGAACAGAAAAATCCTAACCTAAATGAAAAAAAAAAAACTGGAATAAACTAGTATGGTACCATGAATGGTGTTATACACGACTAGCACATCTAATCTTACGAAAAGGAAGAATTTCTTACCTAAATTAAAAGAATATTGGATTAAACTAAGATGGAGCCACAAAGAACATTGTCCATCACTAGCACGTGTAATCCTAAGGAAAAAAAGATTTTTAACATAAATGAAAAGAAAACTAGATTAAACTAGTATGATTCCATGAAGAGCGTTATACACGACTAGGATGTCTAATCCTATGAAAAGGAAGAATCCTAACCTTAAGGAAAAGAATATAGTATTAAACTAGGATGGTGCCACAAAGGGCATTGCCCACCACAAATATGTCAAATCCTAAGGATGGATTCTAACATAAATGAAATAAAAACTAGATTAAACTAGTATGGTGCCACAAACGGCATTGTATACGACTAACAAATCTAATCCTACAAAAAAGAAAAATCCAAACAAAAAGGAAAAGAAAACTAAATTAAACTAGGATGGCACCACTAAGGTATTGCCCACCACTAACACGTCTAGTACTAAGGAAAGGAATAATCCTAACCTAAATGAAAAGAAAATTGGATTAAACGATGATGGTGCCACAAAGGGCATTATCCACCACTCACACGTATAATCCCATGAAAAGGAATAATCTTAACCTAATGGAAAAGAAGCTGGATTAAAATAAGGATGGTGCCACGAATGACGTTATCCACCACTAGCACTTTTAATCCATAGGAAAGGTAAAATCCTAACCTATAGGAATATAAAACTAGATTAAATGATTATGGTGCCACAAAGGGCGTTATCCACCACTCGCATGTATAATCCTATGGAAAGGAATAATCTTAACCTAATGGAAAAGAAGCTGGATTAAAATAATGATGGTTCCACGAATTGCGTTATCCACCACTAGCACTTTTAATCCATAGGAAAGGTAAAATCTTAACCTATAGGAATAGAAAACTGGAAGAAACAATGATGCTGCCATGAATGGTGTCATCCACCACTAGCACGTCTAATCCTATGGAAATGAAAAATCCTAACAAAAAGTAAAAGAAAACATGATTAAACTAGGATGGTGCCACGAAGGGCGTTATCCACCACTAGCACGTCATACCCTATGGAAATGAAGAATCATAAAATAAAGAAAATAAAAATAGGATTAAACTAAAATGATCTCATGAAAGGTGTTATCCGCTACTAGCACATCTAATCCTAAGGAAAGAAAAAATTATAACCTAAAGCTAAAGAAAACTGGATTAAACTAAGATGCTATCATGAATGCAGTTATCCACCACTTGCACGTCTAATCCTTAATAAAGGAAGAATGCTAAACAAAACGAAATAGAAAATTGGATTAAACTTGGATGACACAATGAAGGGCATTATTCACCGCAAGCACGTCTAATTCTAACGAAAGAAAGAATGTTAACCTAAAAGAAAAGAAAAACTGGATTAAACTAGGATGGTGCCATGAAGGACGTAGTCCACCACTAGTATGTCAAATCCTAAGGAAGGAAGAATATTGACCTAAAGGAAAAAAATTGACAAAATTAGGATGGTGCCACAAAGGGCATTTTCCACCCCTAGTTCGTGTAATCCTACGAAAAAGAAGAATCCTAAAATAAAAAAAGAAATCTATATTAAAGTATTATGGTGCCACGAAGGGTGTTATGCACCACTTACTCGTCTAGTACTAAGGAATGCAAGAATCCTAACCTAAATGAAAAGAAAATAGGATAAAAATAGTATGGTGCTACACGACATGCACGTCTAATCCTACGAAAAAGAAGAATCCTAACATTGAGGAAAAGAATTTTGGATCAAACTAGGATGGTGTCATGAAGGCATTGTCCACCACTAGCATGTCTAATCCTAAGGAAAGAAAGAATCCTATCATAATGGAAAAGACAACTGGATTAAAACAAGGAAGGTTCCATGAAGGGCGTTATCCCCCACTAGCACTTTTAATTCTAAGAAAAGGAAAAATCCTAATATAAAGGGAAAAAAAGATTAAAATGGGATAGTGCCACGAATCGCGTTATCAAACCCTAGCTCATCTAATCCTAACAAAAGTAAGAATTCAAACATAAATGAAACGAAAACTAGATTAAACTAGGATGGTTCCGCGAAGGGCGTTGTCTACCACTACCATGTCAAATCCAATGGAAATGAAGAATCATACCATAAATGAAAAGAATCCCAGATTATGGTGGGCGTTGTATACGACTAGAATGTCTAATCAAACGGAAAGGATGAATTTTAACCTAAAGGAAAATTGGATTAAACTAGGATGGTGCCACGAAGGGTATTGTCTACCACTAGCACGTATAATCCTAAGAAAAGGAAGAATTCTTACCTAAAAGAAAACACTAGTTTTAAACTTGGAAGGTGCCACGAAGTGCGTTATCTATGACTAGCACGTTTAATCCTAAGAAAAGGAAGAATCCTAACTTAGAGGTAAAGGAAACTAGATTAAAGAAAGTTTGGGGCCATGAAGGACGTTATCCACCTCTAGCACATCTAATCCTAAAGAAAGCAAAAAAATTCTAACCTAAAGAAAAACAAAATTTTTTATTAAACTAGGATGGTCCCTTGAAGGGCGTTATCCCCACTAACGCGTCTAATCCTTACGAATGAAAGAATCCTAACCTAAAGGAAAAGAAGACTAAATTAAGCAAGGATGATACTACTAAGTGCATTTTCCACTACTATCACATCTAATCTTAAGAAAAGGATGAATCCTAACATAAAAGAAAAAGAAAATTGGTTTAAACTAGTATGGTGTCAGGAAAGGCAATGCCAACCACTAGCACATCTAATACTTGGGAAAGAGAAAATTCTAACCTAAATGAAAAGAAAACTGGATTAAACTATCATAATGCCACGAAAAGGCGTTGTGCACGACTAGAACGTCTAATCCTATGGGAAGGAACAATCCTAACATAAAGGAAAAGAAAACTGCGTTAAACTGGGATGGCGCCACGAAGGGCATTGTCCACCACTAGTGCGTCTAATCCTAAGAAAATGAACAAATCTAACCTAAAGGAAAAATTAAATTAAATTAAATTAGGATTGTGCCACGAAGGACGTTATCTACCACTCAGTCGTTTAATCCTCATAACATAATGGAAGAGAAAACTAGATTAAAACTAGGATGGTTCCACGAATTTTACCACTAGTACGTCTAATCCTAAGAAAAGAAAGAAATCTAGCCTAAAGGAAAAAAAATTAAATTAAATTAAGATTGTGCCACGAAGGGCGTTATCTACCGCTCAGTCGTCTAATCCTAAGGAAAGAATGAATCATAACATAATGGAAGAGAAAACTAGATTAAAACTAGGATGGTTCCACGAAGGGCATTATCCACCACGAAAAATTTTGATCATAAGGAAAGATAAAATCATAACCTAAGGGAAAAAAATTGTATTAAACTAAGATGGTGCCACAAAGAGTGTTATCCATCACTTACACGTCAAATCCTTAGGAAAGGAAGAATGCAAACCTAAATAAAAAGTATACTGGATTAAATTAGGATGGTGCCACGAAAGACGTTATTCACCACTAGCACGTATAATTCTTAGGAAAGATAGAATGCTAATATAAAAGAAAAGAAAATTGTATTAAAACTAGGATAGTTCAACGAAGGTTTGTAAACACCACTAGAAAATTTTAATCCTGAGGAAAGGAAAATCCTAGCCTAAAAGAAAAAAAATTAAATTAAACTAGGATGGTACCATGAATGACATTATCCACCATTAGCACTTTTTTAATACTACTGAACGAAAGAATCCTAATCAAAATGAAAAGAAGCAGGATTAAACTAGTATGATTCTACGAAGGGCATTCTACACGACTAGCACGTCTAATCCTATAAAAAGGAATAATCCTAACCTAAAAAGAAAGAATATTGGATTAAACTAGGATGGTGCCACAAAGGGCATGTCCATCACTAGCACGTCTTGATGAGGACATCATTAGCATCTTCGACACATGTACCTTTATGAGACGTCGGAGATTGACGGCCACGAGCATGAGTTGTATTTTGTCATTTTATGTAGTAGTTTATTTTATTTTGATGTTTTTCCGCTTTTGCCCTTATGGGCATTAAGTCGCAAATGTAGCCCGGAAGGGCATTTGGGTCATTTCTTGTTATTTCATTTTGGCCTATTTATATGAGGCCTCATGCATTATAATTTCAGTTTTTGATGAATGAAAAGTGACATTTCATGTTCTCTTTGTGAGTGCAAACCTCCACGATCTCTTAGTGAGTTCGTAGGAGAAGCTAGATCTCTTTGTGAGTTCTAGTTTTTTCTTATTCTTTTATTTTTCTTTATTTCTCTTGATCTCGTCGTCGTCACGAAGGTTTGGGTGGAAGCAATTGTGGAAGATTGGAAGATTAGAATTCGTTCTTCAAATCTCAAGAAAATTTCAATTCTTCCTCCCTTTGCTCTTGCCGCCACCTATCCCAAGCAACCCAAAGCCGCCGGCCCCTTTTTCTGCAACCTCCCGCCGGCCAGCAACTCAACCACCCGCCGGCCAGTCTCTTGCTGGCCAGCAGCCAGCCACCCGTCGGCCAGCCCAACAGCCCCATCCCGCCGCCTACCCCTCTTGGAGTCTTAAATTTGAAATTCAAAGCTCTCATGAAACATTAATTGTTTCCTAAATTGCTTCCCTAAATCATGCCCTTAATTTAATTGGATTTTAAATTTCAAATTTGAAACTCGAAATCAATCTAATTGAATGCCTTTAATTTCAGAATCTCTTCCCATTTAAAAACTGAAGTTTTATTTTCAGATTTTATTAAAATTCTAAAATTAAGACTAGTGGTCCCTACCCACTCAAACCTCAACGCCACCTCACCTCCTACATGGCCAGCCCCCTTATTAGGCTCCTCTCTCTCCTAATCACCTTAATAGCCCACAAAATCAGCCCCAATTCCCTCCTCTCATTACCGCCCCTCTCCTTTTGGAATTAATTTGAAATTCTCAAATTATCCCCTCCCATGTACTACAACCTGAAATAATTTCAGTTTCCTGAAATTAAATCCTTAGCCAATCCAACCTTCATCCACCAACCCGCCACCTTATTCCTCTCTTTTGCCAATTCTTTTGTGCATCTTCCCGCCCGACAAGAATGCATGGCGGAACCCGAATGAGACTTTGGATTTGTGCATCACCAAGATCAAGTTGACATCCTCCAATCACCGTTCTTTGATGTGGGCTTCAATTTCGACGATACCACTGAAGATTACATCGACCATATCCATTACACCTTAGTGGATGTGATCGACGAGCAAAGATTAAAGGGATGTTGGATCATCCTTGGACGACTGTCATCCTCCACCACTCCGGCCACCTATCCAAGAACGACGATCTTAGGCTCCTTCTTCCTCGGAGTGACCTCGGTTCTAATGTGGAGATTCTTCTTCTGCTAAAAGCCTAGACTAGTTGTGCATATGGGCTCCAAAGGTGAAAGTTCTCATTATTAAATTGCGGATTCTTGTTTATCGTCGTAGTTTTAAAATTGATCTTTGTGTTTTCTTAAATTGTTTGGTTAATCGACTTCGCTCTTCTTTGCCTAAGCAAGTTAAAAACTAAGAATTCTACGGATCAATCATTGTTATAAGTAATAAATTTATTGTGGAAACACTTTGTTAACTCGCAACCTTTAATTTCCCCAAGTAACTCCTAATTGTTTCACATCACGTCTAATCCTAAGGAAAGAAAAAATTTTAACCTAAATGAAAAGAAAACAAGATTAAACTAGTATGGTTCCACGAAGGGCGTTATACACGACTGGTACGTCTAATCCTATGAATAGGAAGAATCTTAGACCAAAGGAAAAGAATATTGGATTAAACTAGGAAATTGTCACAAATGACATTGTCCACCTCTAGCACGTCTAATCCTAAGGAAAAAAGAATCCTAACCTAAAGAAAGATATAACTAGAATAAAACTAAGATGGTGCCATGAACGGAGTTATCCCCCACTAGCACCTTTAATCCTAAGGAAAAGAAAAATCCTAACTTAAAGGAAAAAAATTGGATTAAAATAGGATAGTGCCACGAAGCGCGATATCCACCCCTTGCTTGTCTAATCATAAGGAAAGTAAGAATCATAACCTAGAGGAAAAGAAAATTGAATTAAACTAGAATAGTGCCACAAAGGGCATTGTCTACCACAAACATGTCAAATCCTAAGTAAAGAAAAATCCTAACCTAAATGAAAAGAAAATTAGATTAAACTAGTATGGTGTCACGAAGGGAATTGCATACGACTAACAGGTCTAATCCAACGGAAAGGAAGAATCCAAAACTAAAGCATAAGAGAACTAAATAAAACTAGGATTGTACCAAGAAGGGCATTGTCCATAACTAGCACGTCTAGTACTAAGGAAAAGAAAAATCATAACCTAAAGGAAAAAAAATTGTATTAAACTAGAATTATGCCATAAAGGGCGTTATCCACCATTTGCACGTCTAATCCTATGGAAAGAAAGAATCCTAACTTAAAGAAAAAGAAGCTATATTAAAATAAGAATGATTCCACGAAGAACCTTATCCACCAGTAGCACTTTTAATCGTAATGAAATGTAAAATCCTAACCTTTAGAAATAGAAAATTGGATTAAATAAGGTTGGTGCCACGAAGTGCGTTATCCACCACTAACATGTCTAATCCTACGGAAATGAAGAATCCTAACAAAAAGGAAATGAAAACGTGATTAAACTAGGATGGTGCCACGAAGGGCGTTATCCACCACTAGCACGTCATGTCCTAAGGAATAATCCTATAACAAAGAAAATCAAAATTGGATTAAACTAAGATGGTGCCACGAAGGGTATTGTCCACTATTAGTGCGTCTAATCCTTAGGAAAGAAAAAATTTTAGCCTAAAGGAAAATAAAACTAGATTAAACTAGGATTGGTGTCATGAATGTCAATACCCACCACATGCATGTCTAATCTTAGGGAAGGAAGAATGTTAACATAAAGAAAAAGTAAACTGGATTAAACTTGGATGGTGCAAAAGTGCGTTTTCCACCACTGACATGTCTAATCCTATGAAAATGAAGAATCCTAACAAAAAGGAAATGAAAACGTAATTAAACTAGGATGGTGCCACGAAGGGCGTTATCCACCACTAGTATGTCATATCCTAAGGAAAGTAATAATCCTATAACAAAGAAAATCAAAATTGGATTAAACTAAGATGGTGCCACGAAGGGTATTGTCCACTATTAGTGCGTCTAATCCTAAGGAAAAGAAAAATTCTAGCCTAAAGGAAAATAAAACTAGATTAAACTAGGATTGGTGTCATGAATGACAATATCCACCACATGCATGTCTAATCTTAGAGAAGGAAGAATGCTAACCTAAAGAAAAAGTAAATTGGATTAAACTTGGATGGTGCAAATAAGGGCGTTATTCACCACTAACACGTCTAATTCTAAAGAAATAAAAGAATGTTAACCTAAAGGAAAAGAAAATTGTATTAAACTAGGATGGTACCATTAAAGACGTGGTCCACCACTAGATTGTCTAATCCAAAGAAAAGGAAGAATATTAATCTAAAGGAAAAGAAAACTGTATAAGAATAGGATGGTGCCACAAAGGGCATTTTTCATCCCTAGCACATCTAATCCTACGTAAAAGAAGAATCTTAACCTTAAAAAAAAAACTATATTAAGTTATTATGGTGATTATCCACCACTTGCTCGTCTAATCCTAAAGAATGAAAGAATCATAATCTAAATGAAAAAAAAAGGATTAAACTAGTATGGTGTTATGCAGGGCGTTGTACACGACTAGCATGTCTAATTCTATAAAAATAAAGAATCCTAACCAAGAGGAAAAGAATTTTGGATTAAATTAGAATGGTACCATGAAGGGCACTGTCCACCACTAGCACATCTAATCCTAAGAAAATGAAGAATCCTATGCTAAAGGAAAAGATAACTGCATTAAAACTATGATGGTGCCACGAAGGGCGTTATCCCCCTCTAACACTTTTAATCCTAAGGAAAGGAAAAATATTACCCTAAAAGAAAAAAAATTAAATTAAACTAGGATAGAGCCATGAAGCGCGTTATCGAACCCTAGCTCGTCTAATCTTAAGGATAATAAGAATCCTAACCTAAAGGAAGAAAAATGGAATTAAACTATGACTGTTCCATGAAAGGCATTGTCCACCACTAACATGTCAAATCCTATAAAAAGGAAGAATCTTGCCTAAATGAAAAGAAAACTAGATTTAACTAGTATGTTGGGCATTATACAAGACTAGAATGTCTAATCCTACAAAAAGGATGAATCCTAACCTAAAGGAAAACTGGATTAAACTAGGATGGTGCCACGAAGGCAATTATCCACCACTAGCACGACTAATCCTATGGAAAGAAAGAATTCTAACATAGAGGAAAAGAATACTAGTTTTAAACTTGGATGGCACTACAAAAGGCATTATCTATGACTAGTACGTTTAATCCAAAGGAAAATAAGATTCATGATCTAAAGGAAATGGAAACTGGATTAAAACATGTTTGGGGCTTTAAAGGTCGTTATCCACCTCTAGCACATTTAATCTTAAGAAAAAAATTCTTACCAAAAGGACAAGAAAATTTGATTAAAGTAGGATGATGCCTTGAAGGGCATTATCCCCCCACTAGCGCCTCTAATCCTAACGAATGGAAGAATCCTAACCTAAAGGAAAAGAAGACTGGATTAAACAAGAATGTTGTCGCGAAGGGCATTTTCCACAACAAGCTTGTCTAATCTTATAAAAGGAAGAATCCTAATGTAATGGAAAAGAAAATTAGATTAAACTAGGATGGTGTCACGAAAGGCGTTATCCACTCTTAGTACATCTAATCCTAATGAAATGAAGAATCTTAACATAAAAGAAAAAAAACTACAATAAACTAGTATGGTGCCAAGAAGAGATTATTCACAACTAGCACATCTAATCCGAAGGAAAGGAAGAACTCTAACCTAAATGAAAAGAAAATTGGATTAAACTAATATGGTGCCACAAAGGGTGTTGAGCACGACTAGAACGTCTAATCCTACGGAAAGGAAGATTTAAACCTAAAGGAAAAGAAAACTAGGTTAAACTAGAATTGTGCCACGAAGGGCATTGTCCACCACTAGCATGTTTAATCCTAAGGAAAGGAATAATTCTAACCTAAAAGAAAAAGAAAATTGGATTAAAACTAGGATAGTGCCACGAAGGGCGTTATCCATCACTAACATTTATAATCCTAAGGAAAGGAAAATCCTAACCTAATGGAAAAGGAAATATAATTAAACTAGATTGGTGCCACAAAGAGCATTATCCTCCATTATCACATCTAATCCTAAGGAATGGAAGAATCCTAACCTCAAGGAAAAGAAAATGGATTAAACTAGTATGGTGCCACGAAGATCATTATCCACCACTAGCATGTCTAATCCTACGGAAAGGAAGAATCCTAACACAAATGAAAAGAAAATTGGATTACACTAAGATGGCGCCATGAAGGGTGTTATCCACCACTGGCATGTCTAATCCTAAAGAAAGCAAATATTCTAATCTAAAGGAAACGAAAACTGGATTAAAACTAGGATGGTGCCACGAATGACATTTTCCGCCACTAGAACGTCTAATTCTAAGGAAAAGAATATCCTAACTTAAAAGAAAAGAAAATTGGATTAGATTAGGATAGTGCCTCGAAGGGAATTATCCACCACTAGCACATCTAATCAAACAGAAAGAAAGAATCCTAACTTAAAGTAAAAGAAAATTGGATTAAACTTGCATAGTGTCGTGAAGGGTGTTGTACATAACTAGCACGTCTAATCCTACAAAAAAGAAGAATCCCAAGCTAAAGGAAATGAAAATTGAATTAAACTAGGATAGTGTCATGAAGGGCATTATCCACCACTAGCACATCTAATGCCCTGGAAAGGAAGAATCCTAACCAAAAGAAAAAAGAAAATTGAATTAAACTAGTATAGTGCCATGAAGGGTGTTGTACACAACAAGCATGTCTAATCTTAAGGAAAGGACGAATGTTAATCTAAAGGAAAAGAAATTTGGATTAAACTAGGATGGTACAAAAAAGTGCATCATCCACCACTAACATGACTAATTCTAAGGAAAGAAAGAATGCTCAACAAAGGAAAAAAAATTAGATTAAATTAGGTTAAAGAAAGAATGCTCACGTGCCATAAAGTGCATTATCCACCACTAGCATGTCCAATCTTATGGAAAGAAATAATCATATTCTAAAGGAAAGAAAACTTGATTAAACTAGTATGACGCCACGAAGGATATTTTTATGCATTTTATTTTCTTCTATTTATTTGCCCCTGGTAATTTGAATTGATCTTAAGAAAATACCAAGCAAGGAAAACCAAATTAGAAGATTGAAGAATGTAATTTCCATTTCTTTTGCCTTATTAATATGCATTTCTTTTCGAAAAGAACATCATCTATGTTGGAAGAAGCATAAGGATCAGTATGCAATTATACTTCAATTCTTGCAACCACTTTCTACTATTGCTTGACCAAAATTAAGCTACATAAACTTAAAAATTGGACAATAAAAACTACATAAGTATACTTATGTACAACAACAACAACAACATCAAGCCTTTATCCCACTACGTGGGGTCGGCTACATGAATTCTTTATCCCACATAAGTATGTTTATGCGAAAAAATAAAAGAAACTTTAGCATTACAATTGAGTGATGAGAGCAAAAATGACTTTTTATATGGCTGACTTTCAAATAAGGCAAACAAAAATCTGTCATGAATGGATCATAGAATGGTCACTATTTTAAATTATAAGTTTATATTGGATAATATATATCATAGGACCCACTAGTTGCTATATTAGATCTCATAAAAAAGACAGAAAGAATTGAATGCAAATTATTATATGTAGTTTTTAATAATGTCCTATATCATAGACGACATACCTTTCAATTTATTGGTCCTTCTAAAATTCTTTGATTCATAAGTGTAAACGAGTGCATATATGATGGACAATAAGATCAAATGAATTTGTTTTAGAATTATATATGAAATTAGAAGTTCATGTAGAATCTGATAAATAAAGCCATTACTTTCCTTAAGCACCAATTTTAGTTGACAATCCAAAAGGTTGTCAACATATGTTATTACCTGAAGAGTATAACCTTTTAAAAATCTCTAAATTAGAGAGAGAGATTTAAGAAAATCAAAGGTTCCTAAGAGGTCTTAAAAAAAAAAAGAGGCACCTATAGAAAAGCCCCAAAAAAAGAACCTAACAAGAATTGCCCACAAGAAAAAAAAATGGAGTAGAAGAGTCGATATGTAAAATATATGAAAAGGAACAAGAATAGTTAGAATAAAAACTAAAATGACATAAACATCATGTGAAAGTGTAGACTTAAATGTGAAGCAGCAATGATAATGCCATTACTCAATATTATTTCATAATTAATGAATAGATAAAATAAGAAACTAATACTAGAGCAAAAGGGTAAGAGTTTCTATGTGCATATGAGCAATCACGTCCAAAGAAATATGTAAAAAAAACAATATTGAGCTAATGAACTTAAGAAAATAAAAGAAAATAGTTTATTGGGATCTCATTAATGGAATAAGCATTTATTCAATAATGTGTTGGATAAAAAAAGAAGATATGCACAGAAATTTAATAAAATGGGGAAAAATTAATGCTATTGTTCAAGTAACCAACTTGCTCACTAGACATGCTAGAAACACAAGCATCACAAGGTTTTCTCCATACTAAATAGCCAAATGGGAAAGCTTAATAACATTCATACAGCTATTTCACAAGAATAATAAAACAAGTGAATAAAATATCCAATCTTAATGCTTATAACACGAAACAAACAAACTAGGCCAAAATGCTTCAACTCGGGCTCCTGAGTTTATGTTTTTTATGATAACAAATATTATTGATTACCTCTTTATTTCTCCTAGTATTTGTAGTGCATATTTGTTTTTATTTGTACAAACATTTCAAGTACATCATGCTCCATTCAATGAAGATTCATGGCTCAAGATTGGGAAAATAAGATGTGTTGAAAGAGACATAAATATTCATTTATTTTAATTTTGGGGGTCAAGGTTTCCCAAAAAAGCAACCTCCAAAGGTTAATTACATCCCTAGTGAGCCCAAGAACCCTCTTGATTATAGAATTAATGCTCATGCTCAAATTGAATATAAGATATTGATGTTTAATGAGGTGAAAGCCAAAATGATTGAACGGTTAGGAAATGAGAACTAACCTACCAGGTAAGTATATTCCTGGTCAAGATCTCATAGTTTTGTTGCCCCAAATTCTTGGTTTCCTTAGTCTACTTAGTCAAATGATGACTTGAGAATCCCTGCTAGCAACCATAGGACCTCATCCAAGGCTACCTCATAGACCAAGGGTATGGACTAGGCTAGCAGACTTGAATTACACTCCACTGTTGTGTAAGGTAGTAACCCATACTGGACTTATAGTACCGCGTGGTGGTACCGTCGAGGCTGATAAGGATAACTAGGCTTTAGGGCTCATGAGCAGGAAAGAATGTAGTCTCCATGTGGCAGAGGAAACACCCAAAATGAGGCTTATAACTCAACCATGTGTGACCTAGAATGTCCAAATATTTTGAAAAATCCCTTCAATGTTGTAGAAGAGATGAGACATATACAGACATCTCAATGTGCTAGAGAAAATGTCAAAATGAGTGGAATCTTCATTATCTCCTCAGTGTGGCAGAGGAGGCATCCAAAGTATGGGACTTATAGCTCAATTTGTGTGATTGAACAAGCTCGGATGTCTCTTCAATGAGGTAGAGGAGATGTCAAAATGAGACTTGGCAACCAAGAAAGCCCATATGTCTACTCATTATGCTAGAGAAGACATCAAAGGAGTAATAGAAACTTTAGGAGCCCCCTCAATGTTGTAGAAATGGCTGAAGTGATGTGAAATGATGCAAAATTATGAGACTTATAGCTTGATTGTTATACTATCAAGTAACCACGGGAATCTTCTCAATATGGAAGAGAAGACATCTTGATCTCATGTAACCAAGAAGGCCCAAACTATATTTTCAATGTGACAGAGAAAATAGTAGCCTTGCCTTACATCCTACTTGGGTTAGGAATGCCAATCGATTCAACTAATTGTATGTGAAAAGACAAAATGCATCATTTCTAAGGAGGAAATAGATATGTTCTAGACTGACTAGATGAAAATAGTGCCTAAGTGTATGTATAGTGAAATTATGTCTAGGATGTCTACCCTAAGATGTCAGTCCTAAACTACATGTAGAATCGCGAAGGGTATAACATGCTAGAAATCACCAAAGGGGTAATAGGCTGACCAATGTAGGGTGTCCGCTAGAATTATAAATGAGCACGGGACCCATATTTTAAATTATCCTAGCTAATAATGTAGGTGGACTCGATTCTACAAAAAAATAATCAACGAAGCGTGAGGTGTCACCAAATGGGATTGTCACATAACTAACCTAGTTTTCAAACAGTAACAAATTATTTATTAAATGGTGTGAATCCTAATTATTATATTTTAATATTTTGCTTAGCATGCGGTTCTCTGAATAAATATTTGGTAATTTCCAAGAAAATTGTCAAACCAATTAGCATTTTCTATAAATATTAAATTTATTAATATCCTAACATTAAGTTATGTGCCTGTGATCAAATGGTAAGTTTTTAGTTATTAAATTATGCGGCCCGAGTTTGAATCACAGCTAGATAGGTGTAATATTAAATATAATTTTTTAAATTTTTAAATTTTTAAATTTAATAATGATAAAAATAATAATAACTTTTATATAATATTTAAACAATATTAATATAATATTTGAAAATAAATTTAATATATATTACACTAAACATTTCTTTATTATATTAAATAATAAAAAGATATTATATTCATATATTTGTTAAAATTTTATTAATAATAAATTTATAAATTTATCAAAACATATTTATTATAATTTTAACATAATATTAAAAAATGTTTAAAAAATTGCATTAGTAAAAAAATTTATAAATATAAAACAAAAACTTTATATATATATATTCATATTAAAATATTTAATATTTTTATTAAATATTAAATCTTATATTAAATATTACATTATATATTAAAATTATATATTACATAATACACAAATAAAAACCTAAAAAATAAATAAATTTCATATCAATAAAATATTTTTATATGTTATTGTTAAATTAAATTTAACGTTGTAAATTTTTATTAGATACAATATTTTAATAAAAATTTATCTAAAACTTATAATATTTTTATATAAAAGTTATAAAGTAATTTATATCAACTGAATAAATATATAAATTATTATATTTATTATAAAAATCTTAATAAATATCTGATATTATATTTCTTAAATATCTGATATTTATTTATTATTAAGATTTTTCTCTTAGAGAAAGGCTTCTTTGAAAGAGAATTTTTTTGTGAGATAGACTTTCATGATAGAGAGAGAGTTGCATAATTGCTTAAAAGAGAAAGAGAGGGTTTAATGAGAGTGAGTGAGTGAGTGAGAGAGAGAGAGAGTCTTCGGGAAAAAAATAGAGAGGATGCTAGAGAATGACATTTAGAAAGGAGGCTTTTAAAAAAGAAAGAGGGAGAACTCTAAGAAAGAGAGTGAGAGGGAAGCTTAAGGAAATAGAAAAACTCTAAATGTGAAAGTGTGAGAGAGAGAGGGGCTTCTAAGAGAGAAAATTAGGCTTTTAAAAAGATAATTTAGAGTTTTTCTATTATTTTTTAAGAGAGAAATGCATCTAGGAGAGGATTTGAGGCTTCTAAGAATGTAGTTGCTACTATAGACAAATAGAGCTTATAAAAGAGAGAGAAAAAAGATAAGTTACAAGAGAGAGCAAGCCTTTTAGGAGAATGTGAGACCTGTAAGTGTGTGAGTGAGAGAGAGGCTTTTTATGAGATATATAGAAACTCCTAAGAGAGAAACAACTAAGAGGGAGAGGCTTCAAAAAGAGAGATGTATGTGCTTCTAAAAGAGAAAGAAAGGCTTCCAAGAGAGAAAGATAAGCTTATAAGAAAGAATTTTGATGAAAAGAAATGATGCAAGAAGCTTCTAAGATCAACAAAGAGACTTTTGGGATAAAGAGATGTTTCAAAGAAAGTGGAAGGCTTCTAAGATAGAGAGAATCTTTTAAGAAAGAAAGAGGCTTTAATAGAGAGATTTTTAAGAGAAAGTTCTTTTACGAGAGCAACAAGACTATTCATGGAGAATGAGATAGATAATAACTTTTAAGATGGAGGGAGATGCTTTTAAAAGAGAGAGAAATTTAGATTGAGAGGATTCAAAAATAGAGAGATAGAAAATGAGATCTTGAGAAAGGGGTTAAGGAAAGAGGGAAAAGATGTACAGAGGGCTTATAAGAGGGAGAGAATGGAAGTGATGTTTCTAAGAGGGACAGGGACTTCTGAAAGAGTGAATGTATAAATAAGCTTACCAGAAAGAAGGCGAGAGTTAAAGATGCTTTTAAGACAAAGAGAGGGAGGCATTTAAAAGATAGATGGGTTTATATAAAAAAGAGAGATAAAGACTTCAAAGAGAGATTCTTTAAAGAGAGGGAGGGGCTTCTTTGAGAGAAAGGCTTCCAAGTGAGAAAAGCTTCATAAATGAGGACGTTTCTTAAAGAGATAGAGAGGCTTATAAGAGACAGAGAAACCTTCTATATAGTAATAGAGCCCTTTAGGATGAAGAGAGGTGGGTTTATGAGAGAGAGAAAAAGGCTTCTAAGAGAGAGAAAGAGGAATTTGGAATATAGAGATAGAGAGAGTTTGAGAAAGAGAGGAAATTATGAAAGAGAGCCTAATAAGTTGAAGAGAGAGATTTCTTAGATGATCAGAAAGAGAAATTGAAAAGGAGGCATGGAAGATAACGTGAGGAAGAAGAAGAGAGAAACTTCATAGAGAGAGTTATGAGGCAAGATTCAAAGTAAGAGGGAGGGAATTTAGAAAAAGTAGTTTGTAAGAAAGATTACTTAATAGAGAGACATTAAAGACAAAGATTGTTTTTTAGAGAGAAAGAGATAGAAGCTTCCATGTTACTTAAAATCTTATAACAAAGAGAAGGTCTTCAAAAAGAGAGAAGAGTCTTCAAGGAAAGAAGCTTAATAGAGAGATTGAAAGGATTCCAAGCATGAGAAAGAAGTGCTTTTAGGAGAGATGCTTCTAAGAAAGTCATATGGATACATACCACAACAGTTAAAATCTTAACAGCTCCATCTATAACATCTTTCACACTTGCATACCCCTTCACAAATCGAACAATTCCATCAGGATTTTTTGTATGACTAGTGAAAAATCTATAAATTATATCTCAAATCTTAAGTTTGCAAGATCTAAAATTGAAAACACATAAATTATATCTCAAGTTCATGTTTTCCTTATTATTATAAGGACAACAAGAACCAACGAAGCAACAGAGAGCCTGAACCTGTTACTAGTCTAAGGAGAGATGATTCCAGCATTCTAGAGAAGTTACTAAAACCAGGTTTAGATAGCATTGGTATCCGAGTACCATACAATAATTCATTCATGCAATAGCTCGTGGTTCTAGAGGCGCATTTGCTCTTACAAGTTCCAATCTCACCGGACAACCCAGTAGCATCTGCCCAAAAGAAGAATCCTAACCTAAAGGAAGTAAAAACTGGCTTAAAACTAGGATAGTGTCATGAAGAGCGTTATCCACCACAAGTATGTCTAATTTTAAGGAAAAAAAATACTAACCTAAAGGAAACGAAAATTGGATTAAATTAGGACGGTCAGAAGAAGAGCGTTATTCACCACTAGCACGTCATATCCGAAGCAAAGGAAGAATCCTAACCTAAAGGAAATGAAAACTAGGTTAAACTATGATGAGGCCATGAAGGGCATTATCTACCACTAACACGTTTAATCCTAAGGAAAGAAAGAATCCTATCATCGGCAAAAAGCATACACCAAATGTCTAGTGAGAACATCCATGACCAAAGAAAAAAGATATGGGCATAAAGCTGATCCTTGATGTAACCCAACCGAAATAGGGAAATACTTGGTCGAACCACCTTGTGTTTGAACACAAGTAATAACTCATGAATACATATCTTTAATGATTTGAATATAAGCGTTATTAACTCCTTTCTTTTCAAGTAACTCTCCGTAGCATTTCTCTTGGAAGTTTACATATGCTTTTTCTAAATCAATAAATATCATATGTAGATCCTCCTTATTTTCTCTATATTTCTCCATCAAACCTCTTAATAAATATATGGCTTCCATAGTCGACCTACCCGACATGAATCCAAATTGATTTTGAGAAACATTAGTATCACGCCACAACCTATGCTCCATAACTTGTGCTCATAGTTTTAAAGTATGACACATTACCTAATTTGCTCTATAATTTGCACAATCCTTTGCATTATGATTATTCTTAAAAATAGGAATTAACAAACACATTCTCCACTCATCTGGAATCTTTTTAGTCTTCAAAACAACATTAAAAAGTTTAGTAAGACAAGAAATTCCTTCACCTCCTATGCATTTCCAAACCACTATTGGAATATCATCAGATCCAACAACTACGAAGGGCATTATCCACCACTAATACGTCTAATCCTAAGAAAAGGAATAATTTAAACCTAAAGGAAAAGAAAAGTGGAGTAAACTAGTATGGGTCTACGAAGACGTTATCCACCACCGGCATATCTAATCCTAAGGAAAGGAAAATCCTAACCTAATGGAAAAAAACATGATTAAATTAGCATGTTGCTATAAATGGCGTTATTCTCCGCTGCAGATCTAATCCTAAGATAAGGAAAAATCCTTACCTAAAAAAAAGAAAAAAATATTAAACTAAAAGGGTGCAATGAAGGGCGTTATTCATCATTTGCACATCTAATATTTAGGAAAGGAAGAATGCAGACAAAAAGGAAATGTGTTGAGATTAAACTAGGATGGTACCACGAAACGCGTTATTCACCACTAGCACATCAAATTCTAAAGAAATAAATAATTCTAACATAAAAGAGAAAAGAAAATTAAATCAAAACTAGGATGGTACCACGAAGGGCATGGTTCAACACTAGCACGTCTAATCCAAAGGAAGAATCCCAATCTAAAGTAAAATAAAATTGGATAAAATTAAGATGGTGGAACGATGAGCATTATACACCCATAAAATGTCTTATCCTATGGAAAAGTATAATACTAACCAGAAGAGAAAGAAAATTGGATTAAACTATGATGGTGTCACGAAGGGTGTTATCCATCACTTAAACATCTAATCCTTACAAAATGAAGAATGTTAACCTAAAAGAAAAGAACTGAATTAAACTAAGATGGTGACATGAAGGACATTATCCACCACTAGCACATATAATTCTAAGGAAAGGTAAAATGCTAACCTAAAGGGAAAGAAAATTGTATTAAAACTAGGATGGTGCTACGAAGATTTTAAGGCACCACTAGCATGTCTAATCCTGAGGTAAGGAAAATCCTAACCTAAATGAAAAGAAAATTGTATTAAACCAATATGGTGTAAGTAAGATATTATCCACCACTGGCACGTCAAATACTAATTAACGGAAGAATCCTAACCTAAATAAAAAGAAAACTGGATTAAACTAGTTTGGTTCCACAAAGGGCGTTACGACTAGCACGTCTAATCCTACGAAAAGAAAGAATTCTAACTTAAAGGAAAAGATATTAGATTAAACTAGGTTGGTGCCACAAAAGACATTGTCCACCACTAACATATCAAATCCTAAGGAAAGGAAGAATTCTAACCTAAATAAAAAGAAAACTCCATTAATCCCCTACTAGCGCCTTTTGATTAAAACTATGAGCACGAAGCAAAAGGAAAAGAAAATTTGACTAGGATGATTGCTCGAATGGCATTATCCCCCACTGGCGCCTCTAATCCTAATGAATGGAAGAATCCTAACCTAAAGGAAAAGAAAACTGGATTAAAGAAGGATGGTGCCACGAAGGGCATTTTTCACCACAAGCACATTTAATCTTATGAAAAGAAAGAATCTTAATGTAATGGAAAAGAAAATTGGATTAAACTAGGATGTTGCCACGAAGGGCGTTTTCTTTCCCTTAGCGCATCTAACATAAAGAAAATGAAGAAACCTAACTTAAAAGAAAAAGAAAACTAGATTAAATTAATATGGTGCCAAGAAGAGCATCGTCCAACACTAGCACATCTAATCCTAAGGAAGAATTCTAATCTAAATGAAAAGAAAATTGGATTAAACTAGTATGATGCAACGAAGGTTGTTGAGCACGACTAGAACGTCTAATCCTACGGAAAGAAAGAATCATAGCCTAAAGGAAAAGAAAACTTGATTAAATTATTATAGTGTCATGAAAGGCGTTATCCACCACTTGCTCGTCTAATCCTAAAAAATGAAAGAATCCTAATCTAAATGAAAAGAAAACTGGATTAAACTATTATGGTGCTACGAAGGGCAATGTACACGACTAGCATGTCTAATCCTACGAAAAGAAAGAATCATAACCAAGAGGGAAAGAATTTTGGATTAAACTAGGATGGTGCCATGAAAGGCATTATTCACCACAAGCACGTCTAATCCTAAAGAAAGGCAGAATTATATCTTTAAAGAAAAGATAACTTCATTAAAATAAGAATGGTGCCACGAAGGGCATTATCCCCCACTAGCACTTTTAATCAAATGGAAAGGAAAAATCATAACCTAAGAAAAAAATTAGATTAAACGAGGATAATGCAACGAAGCGCGTTAACGAACCCTAGCTCGCCTAATCCTAAAGAGAGTGCGAATCATAACCTAAAGAAAAAGAAAATTAAATTAAACTAGGATGGTTCCAAGAAGAGCATTTTCCACCACTAGCATATCAAATCCAATAAAAAGGAAGAATCCTGCTTTAAATGAAAAGAAAACTAGATTTAACTAATATAGTGGGCGCTGTACATGACTAAAATGTCTATCCTACAAAAAGAATGAATCCTAACCTAAAGGAAAACTGGATTAAACTATGATGGTGCCACAAAGAGCAATATCCACCACTAGCACCTCTAATCCTACGGAAAAGAAGAATTCTAACCTAAAGGAAAAGAATACTAGTTTTAAACTATGATAGTGCCACGAAGGACGTTATCCAACTCTAGCACATATAATCCTAAGAAAAAATTCTAACCAAACAACAACAACATCAAGCATTTATCCCACTACATGGGGTAAGCTGCATGAATCCTTTTTCCCTCATTTCGTATCCTATCTCTAAGGTTAAAGCCACTCATCCATTTGAGCATCCTCATCTCTGCCACACTTAACTTAGTATTATGCTTATCTTTTAATGGACAACTTTCAGCACCATAAAGCATTGCAGGCCTCACTACCATCTTATAAAATTTTCCCTTTAGTTTGAGATGTACTTTTCTTGATCACAACAATCTCGATGCATTCCTCCACTTCAACCATCCAACTTGAATTCTACTGATAATATCCCCATCTATTTCACCATCACTCTGAACAATATATCCAAGATATCTAAAACATGTACTCTTATTAATGACTTTATCGTCCAAAGTCACAATACCCTCACTAGGTCTATTGCTACTAAAAATTAAAAAAAATTCTAACCAAAATGAAAAGAAAATTTGATTAAATTAGGATGGCGCCTCAAAGGACGTTATCCCCCACAAGCCCCTCTAATCCTAACGAATGGAAAAATCCTAACCTAAAGGAAAAGAAGACTGGATTAAATAAGGATGGTGCCACGAAGGGCATTTTCTATCAAAAGTATACCTAATCTTATGAAAAGGAAGAATCCTGATGTAATGCAAATGAAAATTGGATTAAACTAGAATGGTGCCACGAAGGATGTTATCCACCCTTAGAACATCTAATCCTAAAAAAATAAAGAATCATAACTTAAAATAAAAAGAAACTTGTATTAAACTAGTATGGTGCCATGAAGGGCATTATCCATCACTAGCACATCTAATCCTAAGGAAAGGAAGAATTCTAACCAAAATGAAAAGAAAACTGCATTAAACTGGTATGGTACCACGAAGGGTGTTGTGCACGACTGGAACGTCTAATCCAACAGAAAGGAAGAATCCTAATCTAAAGGAAAAGAAAACTGGGTTTAACTAGGATGGTGCCACGAAGAGCATTGCCCACCACTAGCACGTCTAATCCTAAAAAAAGGAATAAACATAACCTAAATGAAAAGAAAATTGGATTAAACTAGGATTATGCGATGAAGAGCATTATCCACCACTCGCTCGTCTAATCCTAAGAAAATGAAGAATCATTACCTAAAGAAAAAGAAAACTTGATTAAACTAGCATGGTGCCTAGAAGGGAGATATTCACGACTAGAATATATTATCCTAAGAAAAGGAAGAATCCTAACCTAAAAGAAAACTAGTTTAAACTAAGATGGTTCCACGAAGGATGTTATTCACCACTAGTATATCTAATCCTAAGAAAAAGAAGAATCCTAACTTAAAGAAAAGGAAAACTAGATTAAACTAGCATGGTGCCACGAAGGGCGTTATCCACCACTAACACGTCTAATCCTAAGGAAAGTAAGAATTTTAACCTAAAGAAAAAGAAAACTAGACTAAATCCTAACCAAAGTAAAAAAAAAATTGGATTAAATTAAGAAGGTGCTATGAAGGACGTTATCCACCAATAACACGCCTAATCCTAAGGAAAGGAAGAATTTTAACCTAAAAGAATAAAAAATTGGTTTAAATCTAGGATAGTGCCATGAATAACGTTATCCATCACTACCACTTCTAATCCTAAGAAGAAAAAATCCCAACATGATGGAAAAGGAAATATAACTAAACTAGGATGGTGCCACGAAGGGCATTATCCTCCACTAGCACATCTAATCCTAAGAAATGGAAAATCCTAACCAAAAGGAAAAGAAAAAATATATTAAACTATATGATGCCACGAAGGGTGTTGTCCACCACTAGCACGTCTAATCCTACGGAATTGAAGAATCCTAACTTAAAGGAAAAGAAAATTGGATTAAACTAGGATGGCGTCATAAAATGTGTTATACACCAATGTCGTATAATCCTTAGGAAAGGAAATATTCTAATTTAAAAGAAACGAAAACTGGATTAAAACAAGGATGGTGCCACGAATGGCATTTTCTGCCACTAGAATGTTTAATTATAAGGAAAAAAATCATAACCTAAAAGAAAAGAAAATTGGATTTAACTAAGTTGGTGCCATGAAGGGAGTTATCCATCACTACCACGTCTAATCATAAGGAAAGGAAGAATCATAACCTAAAGTAAAAGGAAATTGGATTAAACTTGGATGATGCAATAAAAGGTGTTGTATACAACTAGCACGTCTAATCCTACAAAAAAAGAAGAATATCAAGCTAAAGAAAAAAGATAATTGAATTAAACTAAGATGGTGTCATGAAGGGCATTATCCACCATTAGCACGTCTAATCCTATAGAAAGGAAGAATCCTAATCAAAGGAAAAAAGAAAACTAAATTAAACTAGTATAATGCCACAAAGGGTGTTGTACACGACTAACACGTCTCATCCTTAGGAAATGATTAATATTAAACTAAAAGAAAAAAATTAGATTAAACTAGGATGTTGCCATGATAGACGTGCTAGTCATGGTTCTATGGAAAGAAAGAATGCTAATCAAAGAAACAAAACTGGATTAAATTAGGATAGTGCCATGAATGGCATTATCCACCACTAGTACGTCTAATCCTACGAAAAGTCATAATTGTTAAGAGAGTTGCTATTTTGAATGTTTTACATTATTACAACTTGTATTATTTTGATGATTTCAATTATTATTGTTTTACATATATCTCCTAACACGATTTGGAATATTTATTTCTTGCTATAGTATGTACTAACATTTCAGGAAAATCAACTCCAAGATATTGAAGACTTGTAATCAAATTCAATAAATTTTCATAAGTTTTGATATGAGAGGGAGTGATTGTAATTGAGTGAAAAATCACAATATACACACTTGGGAAACATTTTTTTTTGTGAACTGATCATACAGGATGAACTTAGTTCGTACGGGACGATCATGTTAATTACCCCTAAGGAGAGCAATGGATCGAACAGGCGGAGAGAAAATTTTTCCAAGTCCTAATCGTCCAGGACGAATTTAATAGTCGTCCCAGGACGAACGTCTCGGGATTCTCACTTTCTACTATTCATCCAGATGAAATCAATGGTTCGTCCTAGGACGAACGTCTTTGTATTCTCACCGTGTCGTGTTTGTCCAGACAAAAAATAAGGTTCGTCCCAGGACGAACCTCTCTGTATTGAGGCTCGCTCCATTCGTCCAGACAAAAAAAAAGGTTCGTCCCAGAACGAACGTCTCTGTATTGAAGCTTGCTCTGTTCGTCCAGACGAAAACTATTCGTCCCAGAACGAACTGAACCTACTTACATCAGTTGGTTACGTCCTGAAAAATTTCGTGAACCGACCTATGAAATAACTGTTTCGTACAGGACGAACTTGGTTCGTACGGGACGATTAGCGTGTACGAAAATAATTCGTACCAATATACATAAGGTTCGTTTCCGACCATTGAATTAAAATCGTCCAGGACGTTCCACGATCGTACGGGACGATCCACTGCGTACATAATTGAATACTTGCAATTTTTGGGCAGTTTCTCTTATCTTTTGTATAAATAGTTCAAACTTGACTGCCACCCAATATTTTTGCCATTT
>NW_021319136.1:263276-378040 GCF_001605985.2 Dendrobium catenatum | reverse complement strand
GCCATTTTGAACTTCGTGCCTATTTGAAAGAAAAGTCAGGAGAGAGTGTGAGAGAGCATTCAAGAGGGGATTCCTATCACTGGACGTGAAGGCTTCACTTGGTGTTTAAAGGTAAGAACTCTACTTGTGAATTGGGATTACTTCACTTTTTTCTTTCTTCCTTCTAGATTTCTTGTGGAAGATCTAGTCAAGGAAATCTGATTCTCTGCCGACATTAGAAGAGTGTGAAAGGACGAAGGGTTCTCTGCCCACACTAGGAGAGTGTGAAGGATGAAGGGTTCTATGCCCACATTAGGAAGTGTGAAGGATGGACGGTTCTCGCAACATTGGGGGATTGTGTAAAAGGACTACGGTTCTCTGTCACAATAACCGGGTAAGTAGTGAAAAGAGTGTTTGTAAAGGCTTCTCCGCCTTGCTGTGGGTGCGAAAGGAAGACAACATTTGGTATTAGTGAATACTTAGAGGGTGGCCTACTGAGGAGTGGATGTCAGGTCTGGTTTATCGACCGAACACTATAAATCTCGTGTTCTTTATTTACTGTTTTTTATTTTCGCGCATATTTTTGTTGTAAAACTCTTGTGGTTGAAAAACTTTTCTATAACAAAATTTGCAAAAAATTTTCATTTCGCGTTCAAAACAAAACTCTCAAGAGGGTTAGTTTTTAAAAATACCAATCACCCACCCTTTTCTTGATAGCTCTATAGGACATTTAACTTAGGTCAACAACCTATTCACTTGACTCAAAAGTGGTATCAGAGCTTTTATTTCAAAATCTAAATTTAAACCTTACTTTTTGATTTAACGTAGATGTTACATTCGGAAACTGAAAATACACCGTGGAAGGTTACTCTATTACCGAGACTCCAACTGTTTTAATAATATACCTTTTTGAATTTTTGTGGAAACAGTACATGTCATTATCTTTCTAAAGTCACTTGATTATTGTATTGTGGATCTTAGTCCAGGAAGTGTATACAAAACCACCTAGATTAGTTTGATGGAGTTAGGGTAGAAAACTACCGACCTTTTACAAATTTGGACTATAGAAAAAGATACGTGACTTAGCTCAGCTACAAGCCAAAATGCTTTAAATAGCTTTTTGTTGCTTTAAAATCTGAGACTACATGCAGGTTTTCTACTTGCAAAAGTGGAAAGGACATTATTGGATAGACTTGTATTATACTTATTGAAGGGACTAATGAGGATTAAGCAATCAAGACCTTACGATATTTGTTACAATGATTATGAGTTGTTTCGCATGAAACAAATGATCTATTTCTAACACAGTACATAAGATTCACACAAATTATCACTTATTTGCAATGCACTTGGGTAGGAAATTAAACTAAATGCCTGGAATTGGTTAATAAGATTATATTCATTGTTTACCTACTTTATATGATGCTAAAAATTACGTAATTACAGAGTTGAAAAGATCTAAACATTATTCTACTTGACAATGCTTCTTGGTATCACTCAATTCGTTATGAGCAAGGAGTTAGTCAAAGAAAGATTGATGCTAGTGAAACCACGTAAAGGGAAGAATATAGCACAAAAGTGGAAGAGTCGATAGAGTGAACACTTCACAAACCTAATGGTATTGAAGACAACTTTATTGACTTAATTACACGCATCCAAACTTTAGAACGCTTGTTCTGAAAGAGAAAGCAGAAGAAGACGCGCAATTGGAAATTAGGAGTAAGGTTTTAACAACGAAATGGTAAGGTTCAATAGAAGTGATTTGTTAATGAATGCAGGAAACCAGGGATCAATATCAAGACTGATTGCCCAAAACTCCAAAGCCACTCCTAGCAAGGAGAAGGTTAGAGGAGAAACGCAATTATAATGAAGGGCAAGAAGAGTTTTCAAAGAGCTTTTTGGGGACTCCAGCTTCAGACTATCTGAGATAAAAAAAAAAAGAAGAAGTCACCAATATCTTTGTTGATGGCAGAGATAATATTGATCAATCAGATCAAGAAGAGGTATGTGACCTTAACTTAGGATAATTAGTTTGAAGTTTCTGAACACATGCATGATGCATATAGGAAAAATAAAAAATGCATGCTAGTGGTAAGTTTAGAATTGGGAATTGCTTAAGAAGGAACATGAAATCTTTAGGAAGACATGCATTAATAGATGACAACCAACATGAAAACTACTTGATGAATATGATGACTTGAATAAGAATTATGAGAAATGTTAAAATCCATCCTATCGATTTTGAAAATATTTTAAAATATTTAAGGATTGAATCTGAGAGGCAAAACATATCGAATCAATTCATACAAATCGAATCTTGAAGATAATGAATTCATCTTTTTTAAATTGAAAAATAAGAGCTCTGAGGATAATAGGATATTCCGCCCAAACATTGAAGATTTACAAAATCCTAAATATTATCCTTAAAATATGGAATCTTAGAAGAACAAGAACTGTAGGAATATATATATATATATATATATATTAAAAGCAAAAGTAAAAATAGGTTCCTAAAACAAAAATTTTAAGAGTAAATTGTAGTTAAACAAAAAATTATGATTATATAAAAATAAAATAATAAGAAAGTTATCAATATAATTCACGAAGTTCAAACTAAGCTAGTTTTGATTCAATAAGAATCTATTTAGGATGGTTGTAGATTTTCAAAAAAATAGTTATAAATTTGTTATAGGAAAAGTAAATTTTTTATAAGTTGAAGTAAAAAATAACTTCCAAGCACAAAATTTTATTGAAAACAATTTGTAATCAAATAAAAATTAAAATTATGCTTTGAAAAATAAAATAGTAAGAAAGTTATCTTAAACATACCCTAATTGAGTTAGCTTACGAATATAATTCACAATGTAAGTTCAAACATAATTAGTTATAGGAAAAGTAACTTTTTTTAAATATGATGTAAAAAATTTTCTAAAATGAAAATTTTTTAAAAACAAATAATAATCAAACAAAAATTATAATTGTGCTATGAAAAGCAAGTTCGAACTAAGCTAGTTTAGCAGTCAATTAGCACCCCGCCCCAAACCTTCTTATTCAGATTTTTTTAAAAATAAAAAATACCACTTCTCATGAACGCCAAAGTCGGAGAAATTATTAGGTGCGGAGTCCGGACGTAGTACGTCAAGGACTCCAATAAAATGATGATAAGTGGATATTCAATTAGATTTATTTTTTTACTTTATATATTTAATGTGTCTGTGGAACTTTAAGCCAAGCGCAGCCAAAACGCTGGTAAAGCGCAGTCAAAACGCAGTAAAAAATCACAACAAAAGAGCGGTCAAAGCGCAACTAAAGTGCAACTAAGGCGCAGGTAAAGTGCAAGTAAAGCGCATAAAAAAGTGCAAACAAAGTGCATTCCATATATCAAATTTTAAGTGAATGTCCGGACATAGCGGACGTAATAATTTCTCCCGTATAGGCTTTTATTATACCAAACAATTCTAGATGCGGAGCACATTAATATAGTTGGGCTGGCAGACTAGTTTGCCTCCACTTGAGCCATGTTCTGTTAGGATTTTTCCACTACCGTTGCTATTCCCAGTACTTGAGCACATGCTTTAGTTTGTTATAACTTTTAGCAGAAGGCTTTGCTCCTACTTAGCCCTGGGAGAATACAGAGGAAGCAGATTTTGAGTTTTAAAACTAATTTCCACAGCTTAGTAACATTGGGTTACTGTTATATTGGTTTCTCTTGCTTGCTTTGTTCATCTACTGCAGGATATCTACATAATACAAAGGTTCCGAATAATATTCAATGGAATTTCCGAGCACGAAATACAGAAATTTCTTATGCACTTAGCATTTGAAACCTACCATAGATAATATATATAGATTCTGAAAAAAATGACATAGGAAGATTTCTCTATGGTTGGACGACTACAATTACATAAATCCAGACACGAAATCAAGCTAGCAACTCAGCAAATGCTGTTGTTACTCGATCTCCATGGAGGAATGAGAGTTTTGACTCCATAGAGACTTGTCTTGTGAATTAGAAGGAACAAAAACAAAAAATAAGTAGGATTTTCTTATGACAGCGTGGAAAACTGTACAATACGAGTACCCTACCCATAACGTCCAGACAAAAGAGCCAGCGGAAGGATATGGTACCAATGAAGGAGAGGAAATTGCTGTAGTGAGGATCAAAAAGAATTAATAGTCATGCATGCCTGGATTGTCATAACATTCCAAAAATTATGTGTGTTCTGAGTTGGAGGGCAAATTATTAGGTCCGGTCACCGGATTTAATTTTTCATCCGGATTCCATGCACTTTTAGTGCGCTTTTGATGTATTTTTAAAAATGAGCAACTAATACACAATTTTAATTGCATTTAGCTACTTTTTTGTTGAGTATTTGCAAAAATATAGCAAAAGCGCAACAAATAACTTACTCGTTGAATATTTGCTGTCCTTTTGCTGTGCTTTTGCTTCGCTTTTTAAATACTCAGCAAAATGGCAGCAAAAGAGTAGCTAATATGCAGTTAAAATTGTGTATTAGTTGCTCTTTTTAAAAAATATATCAAAAGTGCACTAAAAGCGCATGGAATCACCGGACCTAATAATTTGCCGTGTTGGAGCCATCAGCTCCTGCAAATCACAGAAAATCTTGCTTCATCAAGTATGGCCCATGCATTTTCCATGAACAAAACCTGGGAGTAATAGCAGAAATCAAAGAGCCAATAATATCCCAAAATCCAAAATACAATTTTGCAGTTGCCACTCGCTAGTCGTGCGTATCGATCTGTTCTACTAGTAGAGCATAAAACATAGAAATGAGGGCAATATAAGGTGATCTTATTGATCCTCATACCCTGAGCAACATGTTATGGAAAGCTTTAATTTGCTTTTATATTGGGATCGTAATTATAGGAGATCTAATTATGACATTGATTAGGAGATCTAATTATGACATTGATTAGATTTTTCATATTATAGCTTTGATTAGATTTTCTATATTAGTTTTGTTTCAAATCTATATAAAGTGATTTGAGGGCCTCTCGAGGAATTTGCTTGGCAATGATCTGAATTAGAGTGGGGGCTTTGTTCTTCACACGAGACTGGGCAGAGGGGCAAGCAAGGAGATCTAAAAATTAAATCTCCTCCTTGCTCTTGAGAGCCGGATTGGTGTAATTATGGTGACGTGAGGTGGTTGCAATTTAAGCAAAGTTGTGGAGGCTATGAGATCCAGTGGAGCCATGGATATTTCCACCTCAATGGTAAAAAAGCGTCGATCCAACAGGTGATTACACATCCCGTCAAGATAGATGTGATAAAATTTGATGGCAAAGAAAACTTTGGTATGATGAGATGTGAGGTAATGGATGTGTTGTGCTCTTAGAATTTGAAGGAAGTTATGAATAGTGATGAAAATCCTGAAGAGATGTCTGATAGAGTTGGTTAAAGATGAAACAGAGTGCCTGTGACTTGATCAAAAATTGTTTATCTCAAAAGATCAAGTGTGAAGTGAAGATGGAGACTTCTATAGGAAAATTGTGGAAGACATTGGAAAATAAATATATGAAAAAGAGTGTAAAGAATCGTCTCCATATGAAACGTTGACTCTATAGATTTCAGATAAAACATAGAGTTATTATTTTTGACCACCTGAATGATTTCACAAAGCTATTGGGCAGATTTTTTAAATCTGGATGAGATTGGAGATGAAGACAATGCACTCCTATTGAATTCTCTCTCGAATGTGTTATAAGAACTTCAAGATGAAACTCGTTCATGACAAAGAGGCCTTGAATTATAGAGACGTGACTACGACATTGTTGAATCATGAGTTCCATCATAGGGACAAGGAATATGCAAAAAATAGATTCAACCGAGACTCTCACAGTCCAATGAGGAAGATCTGAGAAGAAAAATAAATTGGTAAAAAAGGTGACAGCGGCAGCGACAATACTTCTCAAAAGCAGGGCAAGTCTCGTGGGCACATTCTTGAGAAAAATTAGTGTGCATTCTATTTAGAGACTAGCCATTTAAAGAAAGAGTGTCCGAAGTTGAAAGAGAAGAGAAATGGAGTTTCCTCTTAGGCGAAAGCAGAGCTTATTGTGGAAAGGTGTTATAGATTTTGATGAATCATTATCTACAATTTCTCATAGTTTTTACACAAATAACTCATGCTGGATCCTTGACTCTGGTGCTGCCTATAACATTTGTCCCACTCGAGAGTGGTTCTATAGCTACAGGGAACTTGATAGCGATGTAGTAACTATAGGAAATGATAAAGCTTATCATACCATTAGTATAAATAGCATATTTATCAAAATGCATGATGGTACTATGAGAGAAATAACTAATGTGAGACATGTTCCAGATATTACGAAAAATTTATTATCTTTTGGGGCCTTAAAACCAAGGGCTATAAGATAGTTATTGAGACAGGATTTCTGAAGATATATCATTGAGCATTGATTCTTCTGAACGAAGTTCGTCATCACAACATTTACTATCTTCAGTGAAGTAAAGTATTAAAACGACTGTTGTGGCCGATGTTTCTTCTGATGCCACTACATTTTGGCATAGACGGCTAGCTTATGTTGGAGAGGCTTCACTTATGAATTTAATGAAGAAAGAAATTATCAAAGGAACAAACACCTGTAAGCTCAATTTCTTTGAGCATTGTGTGTTTGGCAAGAAGACACGGGTATCCTTTGGTACTGCTATCCACAATACAAAGGGTATCATTGAGTATGTTCACACAGATATTTGGGGTTGGACGAAGACAACATCATTCAGTGGGATGAAATTCTTTCTCTTTTATTGATTTCAAATATGTTTGGGTGTATACCATGAAGCGCAAGAGCGAAGTATTGGAGATTTTTAGAATCTGGAAGAAATGAATCGACTAAGACTGGTAAAAGGCTCCGGTGTATCAAATAAGACATTGGAGGCGAATATACATCGGATGCATTCTTGTAAGAGTGCCAAAAATCTAGGATAAAATACCACTTCATTGTTCAAGAGACACCGAAGCAGAACGGGGTGGCAGAGAAGATGAACCGAACTTTGGTGGAGAAAGTTTGATATATGTTATCCAATTCTGGGTTGGATAGAGTCTATTGGGTCGAGGTTATAGACTATGTCTATCACTCTATCACTTAGTGAACCATCTGCCTTCTTTAGTTATTGAGAAGAAGATCCTAAAGGAGATGTGATATGGATATCTTGCTAGAGATTATGAGCACTTAAGAGTGTTCGAGTGTCTAACTTACTATCATGTTCAAAATGATAAACTGGAATAACGAGCAAAGAAGACAATATTTATTGATTTCAGGAGTAGAGTCAAGGGCTTCAAACTCTATGATTAAGAAGAGAAGAAGATTATCATTAGCAAAGATGTTACATTCGACGAAATAAGCATGTTAAAGCCTCGGGACTCAAAATAGATGGAGAGTTATTGGGACCGCATACGCACAACAAAAGTTGGAGTTTGATGCAACTCTATTTGCTCCACAAAGTCCAATCATTTTTATCCAGGTACCTTATTCAGCTGCAGATCAGGAGATATATATTGATAGTGATCAGAGAGAAGTTGAAGATCAAGTTGAGGATGAGGTTCTAGCTCAAAAGTCTATTGTTAGGAACAAGACTAGAAGTTGGAATATTTCAAAACCAGCTTGGTTAAAGGACCACATTGCATTTGCACTTTCAACCATGGAGGCTGAAATTCCTAATCACTACAAAGAAGCAGTGAAAAATCCATATGATGATATTTGGAAAAGGTTATAGATGAAGAGATGGGTCACTTCAAAAGAATACTACTTACAGGTTGGTGAAGCTTCCTTTAGGAAGGAAAATTATTTGGTGCAAATGGGTGTATGCAAAGAAGAAAGGATCTCATTAAGTTGATGTGATGTACAAGGCTAGGTTGGAGGCAAAAGGCTTGCGCAACGGGAAGGGATTGATTACGATGAGGTATTCTCTCTAGAGGCTAAGCAGTCCTCGATCTGTGTTCTCTTAGCACTTGTAGCATACCATAGTCTGATCCTGGAGTAGCTCGATGTTAAAACTACATTCTTTTAAAGGGAATTGCAAGAAGATATCTATATGCTACAACCCCCAAGATATGGAGCCTTAAAAGACTTGGTTTACATATTGAAAAAGTCATTATATGGGTTGAAACAGTCACTACAGATGTGGTATAAGAAGTTTGATCAGTTCATGATGGGAGAGGAGTACAAAAGGAGTCACTACGATTATTGTGCATATTTTAAAAACAATAGTGAGTTCATCTACCGTCTATGTGTTGATGACATGTTGATTGCATCTGTCAGTCAAACTAAGATCAATAGAATAAAGAAGAAACTATCCAAACATTTTGAGAAGAAAGAGTTGGGTGAAGCTCGAGGAATTCTTATAGACAAGGCATCATAGAAGATTTGACTCTCACAAGAGGCTTTGGTTCGAAAGGTGCTGAAAAAATTTGGGTTTATGACTCGAGCAAGGCTTTGAGTCTACCCATTGCATCTCATTTCCTGTTGAATTCAGATCAATGTCTTAAAGATGATCAGGAAAGGAAAGATATGAGATCAGTTCCTTATGCTCGTGGCTCGTGCAGTTGGCAGTTTGATGTATGTTATGGTTTGTACTAGACCACATATTACACAAGCAGTTGGCAATGAGAACAAGTTCATGCATAATCCAGAAAGGAATCATTGGCAAGCTATGAAGAGTATTCTGCCGTATCTAAAGGTACAATTGATGTAGGCTTGGTGTTTGAGAGGAAGTCATCTGTTGTTGATTTGTGTGTAGGCTACATTAACTCAGATTATGCCTGTGATATTGATAGGCGTAGGTTTACTGCTGGTTATTTATTCACATTGATAAGAAGCCCAGTTAGTGGGAGATAAGTTCTTCAGTCTAACATTGCTTTGTCTACTACAGAGATTGAGTACATGACAATCACTGAGGCGATGAAGTAATATGAATGCAGGGCCTACTAGATGACTTTGGGTTGATTAGAAGTCTCTGATGGTATTTTGTGACAGTTAGAGTGCGATATTCTTGGCCACAAATTCAGTTCATCATGCTCGTACTAAGCACATTGATGTAAGGTACCACTTTGTTCAGAACTTGATTGACGAAGGTAATGTTCAGTTGAAGAAGATAGATACGTAGGAGAATCCAACAAACATGCTCACAAAGGTTCTATTCATTCATAAATTCACCTATCGTAAGAGTTTGGTGAACATTCGGGCTCATGAGTGATTGTCCATCTGTTTTTTGAAGAACTACGCTAGCATTGATCCCTTTAGGAGAGGGGTACCTAGGCAACCATCTTGATACAGTCGTTTTGATACTGGAGTTTGTTTTGTCATCTTCCACTTACTAAAATGAAAGATGAAGTGGAGATTGTTATAGAAAGCTTTTAATTGCTTTCCTTATGGGGGTCATAATTATAAGAGATCTAATTATGGCATTGATTGGATTTTCCATATTAGTTTTGTTTCAAATATATATAAAGTGATTTGAGGAATATTGTAGTATTTGTGAATTGTAACTCTGTTTTTCCCATACCATAATAAAGTGAAATCATCCCCTCCCCGTAGACATAAGCAATACTGAACCACGTAAATTGCATTGTGTTGATTGAGATTTTTATGTTTTTCAGCTTTATATTACACAACAACACATAGGGGGAATTCAGGCTAGTGCACAGATGAGAGCTAGTGCAAACCGTATTTGGTAGTACAAAATTTCCATTACAAAATTTCTGCAGAAATTTAACAAGAATCATACAGAGAAATGATATTGCACTTTTACAAAAAATTTCCCAGTAGATTTGGCGAAAAAAAAAAGTGATAAGCTGAAAGAAGGAAAAAAAAAACATCCAAAAAGCTAGAAGAGCTTTGAAATATGAAGCTCAAACACACTTGGTTGTCAGTGATGGACGTTATCAAGCTGACTCTAGGGAGGCAAAACCATTTTCATCATTTCGCTCTTAAATTCCAGACCTGGCTGAGAGGAACCCTAGCTGATTATATTAACTTCTAACATTTATTTGAATTTTCTTAAGAGGTTACTCTGTTTATCAACTATTTCATTGTTTAGTTTCTTTAAAGACAACTGTGATCATTAGATGTCAAACTACTATTATAAACAACCATCTTAGGGGTTATGGAACTCAGTTTGTATAATAAATAATAATTTTCTTCGCAATCGCTAACCAGTTGGTAGAAATGATATTTTCTTTAACCACCAAAATGGAGTTCTAAGGTTCATAATTCTGACAAAAAAAAATCTTTTAGCTTATGACTTCAGTAGGCAGTGTGTCACCGCGTGAAGCTAAGTTTCTCATAGTATGAAGAATTGCATCACTAGGTGATTCACTGAAAGAAAAAAAGAAGAGTATTCACGGTTTCAACCTTTCATAAATCTTGTCCCTTCCCCCCACACACACGAAATCCATGGCTACGCCTCAGCCCATAATACCACCGCAACCAGAGAAGAGAACCTTAGTTGCATTATCCTTTCTTCCTCAATGTCCTCCCTAATGTCATTGGGTATTAGAGGAAGTTCTTTCATGCAATAAAAGTTTAAGGTTGACACAAAGCCAAGAGAACAAACTCATAAAAACGTAAATTCATATTCGTTCTCTTTTTTGGTCTCTTTTCCTTCAACTTAATTCTAAGTTTCCCAAAATATCTGTTAAAATAAAAAGAGCCGTTCCATAGAAATCCTTCACAAGTAGTAATTTTCATGTAATTTGGAGCAATTTTTAATTTTCCAACCACCAATCACTGTTGGTCATGTTGTTGACAAATCTCTACCATTGGCCACCCAACCACCCTAATTACGGCCATCTAATATAACTCTCTCTCTCTCTCTCCCCCCCCTCCCTAATGAGGGCCATTTAGTAATTTTCACGTAATTTGTAATTTTCCAACCACCAATCACTGTTGGTCATGCTGCTGACAAATCTCTACCATTGGCCACACAACCACCCTAATGAAGGCCATCTCTCTCTCTCTCTCTCTCTCTCTCTCTCTCTCTCTCTCTCACTAATCTCAAAGCATAACCAATGATTAAGGGTCCATCTCTCATAAATTTTCTTACTCATTTTTACCTCCAAGCTTGGTAACTGAAGTAGGTTTGACCACGCTCACAAGCACTAAAGAATCTTCTCATGCATTGCTCATAAGTATCCCATCACACTCATAAATATGCCTTTGGCTCATTGCACCACTCATGGTGTATCGCACTCATTCTCACCTTCCGGGCCATTTTTACTGCCTACTCGCTTCCTTCTTCAGATGCTAGCTTCAAGTGATTACACATATTATAGGAAACTCAACAAAGCCACCAAGGACCAATTTTTTTGCCTTTTATTAATCATATGATAGATAGATTAGTTTAGCAACCTTTTTATTATTTCCTAGATGGCTATTTAGAATACCATCATATTTATATTACCCAGAAGATCAAGATAAGATGACATTCACCCGTTCTTTCGAAACTTTCTCATTTAAGGCTTCATGTGGGACGGCTTTTTTATTGCTTCTTAAAGAGCTTTTTAGCACAAAAATTTTAATTTTTGTATTAAAAAGTTGCTTTAAGATGCAATAAGAAAACCGTCCCGAATGAAGCCTAAATGAATGCTCTTTGGTTTTTGCAATACCCCTACAACATTTCAATGATCTATGATGTCTATAATTTCAAATTTAATAGAGCATTGTATTTTTTTAATCAAATTTATATTTTTGTTACTGAAAAACATGAATAACTTTGTATTGACAAAACTTTCACCGTGTAACTTTTGAAGATTAAAAAGACATTAGATAAGTGGATAAATATTGCTATTTATTTTTAAGAATAGAGGTGATGCACAAAAGGGTGCAAATTATAAATGAATTAAGCTAATGTGTCGTACATTAAAATTATGGGATAGAGTAATTGAGTATAGGTTATGATGTGATACTAATATTCTCAAAATCAGCTTGGATACATGCAGGGAAAATCTACTATATAAGCAATATATTTGTTGAGGGTTTGTCGAAGAAGTTTGGAAAGAGAAAGGAGGATCTACAAATATTTATTGGTTTAGAGAAAACATATGATAAAGTTCCAATAGAAGTCCCCTAAAGAGCTCTAGAAAAGAAATGAATTAATAATGTCTTTATTCAAGTCATTAAGGATATGTATATAAGAGTTGTTACTTGCGTTCAAACATAAGACATCCATGAATTAAAAGGTTATTAAGAAAACTTCAAGGTAAATTTTATAAACTCACAATTAAACAAACTATGGTGTATGAATTCAATGTTGGTGATAAAAATATCCCCAATGGCTAACTTAGGCAATGAGCATCATAGAAATAAAAATATTATGATAGATTTATAAAAACCCTAGGAATGAGAGCTAGAAAAATATGGTTAAATTAGAGCGGAAGGTGGGTAGCCTCTATTGACGATTAGAAATGAGAAATAGACTCATGTGATTTGTATATACATAATAAACTATGTAAGTGCATCCATAAAATGGATAAATAACATTAATATCTAAGGACTAGAAAAGAAACTTAGTAGACCTAAAGTAACATGAATTGAAGTTGCATAAGAAGATAAAATCACAATAAGTTTAACACTTTATGAAGCACTCAATATAACTCAATAAGAATAAATAAAAAATGAAGATTCAAAAAGATAACCAAAATAGATATGATTAGGTTGATAACTTATTGTGATAGGTTTAGGTAACTTAGATCTATTATAAAAAAAATTGGATAAAAATATGGATTTAACATCTAGTAGGAAATATCTTGAAAATTAAAAATGTACATTTTATAAAAATAATCCAAGTGTTCATTAGCAAAGAAGTCATAGATAGAGAAGTTAAGCATGGATGTATGGAAAAACAATGACAGTTTGATTGAAAAATTATTACATTAGAGGGACGGCAAGAATAATATATATTTAAGAAAGGTTAATAGAAAATTACATGGCTGTTTTCACATCTAAAATAAAGGGTTGAAAATGCAACACTAGTGCAAATAAATAAAACTAATTTCAACAAAAATATGAAAGAAAATGGGTAGATTAACAAAATGTGAATTAATTGTGCATGTAATAGCTATATTTAGTTCATCGTAATTACAAGTTATGACAAGTATGTGCCATGCCTTATACTAACTTGTCTTTTTTTTTAAGTTAACAATTAGAGATTAATGTATAACTTTTTTTTTCTTTTTTCGAATTGTTATGTATTTCTCCCATTTCATTTTTTTTAACTATAATTTTATTATTAGATATTGAAATAAGTACAAAAAGGATAATTAATCAGAATTGCCAGAGAAAAAGAAAATACATGGGACAAAATAAAGATACAATGGTGCACAAACAATCATCAAATTTTGAAACCAATCAGTAGGACTGCCTAGCTTGGATCCTACTAAAAAAAGGAGAGTGATGATAATTTTTTCTTGTTTTCGCCTCTTCTAGTCGAATAAGCTATATGAAAATAGCGATCAACCAATGTGTCATCATTCAGTAAACTCCTATTCATCTTATTTCTCTTTATGGGATACCTTCTCTTTTAAGTATTCAAGAGAAAATATCATACTCAATATTATATATGTTTAAAGCAAATGCCTCCAATCCATTAAAATTTATAAAAAAAAAAGTAAAATATATATTATATTACAACTCCTTTAACAATTTTCACCACAAAAATCTTAAAAAATCCCATCAAATATCAATTCTTACATTTCATTTGAATTTTAAATTTAATTATAATTCCATATCAAAGATTATAGTTGAATTTTAATTTCAAAATTTTGAATTTAAAGTTAAATTCAAAACCGACTTATCATTCCTTAAATTTCTCCAAAAAATTAGTTGCCCTCAACATCCTTAATTTTCTCAACAAACAGCCAAGAAACCTTTAAAAGTCAAGCTTATGCTAATGTTGATCTAACTTTGCCCTCCACAACACTCTCAAACCAACTCTATCTAATCTCCACAAAGTTGGATCTATTCAAATTTGAAACCTACACATTATAGTCTTCCCATTCAAAATCAAACTACATGGATTCTCAAATCTGATATTGATCTAATAATTTCAATCAAATCAAGAGGCTAAATAAAAATAAAATTAAAAAACTAAAAGAAAAAACAACTCTTTCACTAAACACTACAAAACATGAGGATCAATCCAATAAGTCTATTACTTTGCATGAAGACCACTGGACTTCAACAATCATAAACTAATTGGATTGCCTAATAGGATCTATAAAGAGAGTAGTCGGTTGATTTGTTCCATCCGGAGTAATTACTTTCCATTATGTCTCAAATGAGAACAGATTTCCAATTTGCCACTTCTTCGTCAAGATGGATTTCTCAATCTTTTCGGCTGGGGCCAATCTCACAATCTCTACAACACAAGTTTTTTTTTTCTTTCCTTCAATAGCACTTAAACTCCTCAGAATAAAGTTTTTTTCTGCCTACAGCAAAGTAATGGCAAATACGATGCACTCGGTTTAGTAATTGACTAAGTTCATATCAATTGTGGGTAATGTATTATGTTAGTTTGTCCACCATTTTTTCATTTCGTAGTTTGATATTATCTTAAGATCTTACTATGCGCTTGTTGCGATGTAATTGAAATATTTTGTGTAATGATTCAATAAGATTTCAGCCCTTCATGAATCTTTGAAAATTCACATGTCCATCTTTGTGCTTTTGAGGATTCAAAAACTTGCCAAAAGGATTTGACAACCCAATGTTTTAAGAACCAACATAAAAAATATAAGAATTTGTTGTATTTTCCATTGCGTAGAAAATAATGAATCAGAGCACATGGAGCCATCTCATTACATGCATATCTTCCTTTAAGGAAAAAATATGATGGACTAACTGATCTTTACATCAGTTGATCAAACTCCTAAATCAGTGACTACAGGAGTTCCGTCACTACTTTTCTACGCAACCTTGGTCCCAAGCTTCCATTAGGATATCTTTCATCCAACTTTCCTTCGCCCTTTGTGGCTTTTACTGCTAAAACAATGCTTCCAATCCAATTAGATGGAAATAGGGTACCCTTACTTGGATTACTTAATAAGAAAAGAAAAGAAAGTTGAATCCCTATATGTCACATTCATGTTGACTGCTTTGCATGAAATTGATAGAAGTGGTGCAAACAAATTCTTACACGAGTCACCTTGAAGCAGCACTCAACAAGACCAAATAGAAAATAAAGATTCATAAAGCTAAATAGAAGTGGCATATTATTAAATTGATAAACTACATACTAGAGAACTTAGGGGTGAGAGAGAGGGAATGGGTATGTATGTGCTCTAACGTATCCCCTAAATGACAAAATGCATGAATTGCACCATGGGGTTCATGATGATGATAAGGTACGCCTTTATATTCTGTAACATATATGATACAGTTTAAGAAGATACAAAAATGTAAAAAAAAAACTGAAACTAAGAAGAAAAATATGGTGTAGCACACAACAATAAGATAATTGGAGCCAAAATAAAAAATTGGGCTGATTAAACGGTTACACCACCTCTGTTAGAAACTACTGTATATGAGGCTGTGAAAGGGAGACCTTGGAGTCTGATGCATTTAAGCCTTGCAGTTCATATATGGCAGATTTGAGAATATTGTACTGCTCTGTAACTGCATTGTACAGTGCCATTGAAAAAGCTCCCTTTACCTGTCAAAAGAAGAAGGGTGCAAAGATAACTCTTCTACTTGCCACCAAAATTAACTAGTCTTCAGTTAATTTTAATTGGAAAAAAAAGCAGGTATGCTCCACTTTAGGAAGAAATGAACAGAGTAAAAAAATACACCCTATCGATTCATAGGAGGAAAGTGAGGACTACTACTCAAGGACAAACAAAGCACTACGATAAAACTTAAAGGTGGAATCAATTTTCACAGACACGATAACACGACAACACGACAACACGAATATGGGAACACAACAAAAACAGAATGATATGTTATAACTATAAAAGGTAGAATAAGATATCATTAATATGATGTTCTATTTTAGAAATTAATGATATAAAAATGTAATTAAAATATTGATACTGTCATTTTCTATGAAGTATAATATCATATACTCACCTAAGAAGCCTAAATACTGAAAAAAAAAGTAAACGGTATTAATAACAAAAGAAAAGAATAAGCACAACCAATAATTGTCATTTATCAATAATACACCAACATTAGTATGCATTAATCATTGTTAATTATCACATTTTGACAATATCAATGTGTACAAAATGTCAAAAGCAGTGTTAAATTCAGAGAATTGGAGAGGAAAAAGACATCATTTTATTGCACAAATTTATCTTTATTTATAGATCTATACAAGATATCTTAATAAAGAAAGAAATCAATAATTACAGAATCATGCATAATTGCTCTAATATAATCCTTCCTAAATTAGCCACCTAAATATGGAAGGAGATTAGCATGATCCAGGCGAGCCTCCCAAAAATTCCCATCCTAGCCGTGGGATCAAAATGCAAACGGACAGCTGGGATTTAACACTCCCCCTCAAGCTGGGGAATACAGATCTATCATTCCCAGCTTAGTAATAGATCCTAGAAAGGTAGAGTTATCAAGTCACTTGGTAAGAATATATGCAAGCTGATCTTTTGATAAGACATGGTCGATGCATATAAGATCCTATCTAATTTCTCTTTTATGAAATGTGTGTCCACTTCTATGTGCTTGGTCCTATCAAGCCGAATCAGATTGAGAGCTATGTTGTCATAGTGTAGCTTCATTGGTGCTTCCCACTTGATCCTTAGGTCTTCAAGAATTATCTTAATCCATAGCAACTCACATATTCCTAAAGCCATGGCTCTGTATTTTGCTTCTGCACTGGGCCTTGCCACCACATTCTATTTCTTGCTTCTTCATGTAACAATGTTTCCTCCAAGGAATGTGTAGTATCATGAGGTAATCGTCTATCTACTAGTGATTCTGCATAATATGCATCAGTATATGCTTCTGGGATTATTCCACAGTCTCTTTTGAAGAGAATCCCTTTACTTGGGTTCTCCTTAAGATAGTGCAGTATTATGCCTGCAGCTTGCATGTAAGACTGCTTTGGATTTTGAATGTGAGTATGCTTTGGATTTTGAATGTGAGTATGCTTCGGATTTTGCATGAACTGATTAATCATGCTTACAGCAAATGTTAGGTTTGGTGTGAGAAAGGTGAATCAATTTCTCCACAAGTCTCTGGTAAGCTCATTTATCTACATATGAATCTTCTTTAGCTTCCCCCAAAATGAGAATTGGTTATACTGGAGTTGGTGCTATTTACAAGTGATGTAGACAAAGAGGGGGTCAACTCATGTCCAAAATAAATCAATTTTGGCTTCCCTCGAGTCTACAAGCTCAATAAAATTTGAGCTGAAATTTAGCTCATTTATGAGCTGGTTTTTAATTCATTTATTGAACTAAAGGTTAGCTCATTATTAGCTAAGTTTTAGTTCATTAATTGTCTTATTTATGTAACTTTTATTTATAGTCTTAAAAGTTGAGTTTGTCCCTTGGGATTCCAAAATGGCTTTTGGAATCCCAATGTTGGTTGTTTTTTGTGCTTGGCTCATTGGTTCCCACGGATTGGCTCTTAGTTTCCCGTGGATGGCTCTTGGAATTCCGTGCCTTGGCTCCTTGGTTCTAGCGGCTGCCTCTTCGGTTCCTGGCTGGGCTGTTTCCCATGAATGAATGGGGGCTTTTCCGAGGCTTTGGGCTTCATTTCCGGGAAGTGACTGTTGGCTTTTAATATTCCCTATTTAATAAGCTTAAATTAATGTTATGTGGCTGTTTGTATTCCCCTTTCATACCTATAAATATGAGGGGTTATGTAATGTTTTAGATATCTTATGTGATGTGATTTTTGGAAATGTAAACATGCGGGTTTCATTGGAAAAGCTTGCGAGCTTTGTCCACTTCTTCTTCTCATCCCCTCTGGAAATCTTGCGAGCTCTTTCCAACCTTTCGTCTTGGCTTCTAACCTCTTTCGTCTCTCCGCAAGTGTCACTCCACCTGTATCTTTCTTCCAAGTGCAGCAACTTTAGGGTGTCTTGTAAGAGTCCAAGTTTGTTTGAGTCAAAGTTTGTAAGTTTTTCATTTTTATAATATTAAAGTTTGTTTTAAGCATTTTATGTCTTTATTTTGTATCTAGAAAGTTTGTCTTTTCTGTGATAAAAAAATATATGATCCCATATATGATCATATATTTTTTGATCGCATCAACAAGCTAGTTTACCTGTTTATTTAAGAAATTTTGACATCTGAGATTAAGCCAAATAATGAAAAAAGGGGTTAAGTGATTACATGGTCTCTGCCTGTACCCGAAAATCCTACTTGAATCTCGGAGTCGTATAGAAATCCCGCCAAGGCACTGTGCATTCGGCGCCGTTTCGGGATTTGTTCGCCTCGATTGCATGCTTCTTGCATCTATAAAATGAGAGCAAAGTGAAGACTTAGAATCTTCTTCCTCCGGCTTCCCTTCTCAATCTCCAGTTCGCAAGCAACCCGAACATCTCTCCCTGCTTCGCTCTTCTACTCATCCCGTCGAAAATGCACCAGCAACCTCCTACCTAGTCTCGACCTAAATCCCTCTCAAACTCACGCAGAAGCCCAAGTCGGCTCCAACCCGATGCCTCCATCTCCCGATCCCTTTGAACCAGACGAGAGAGAGAGAGAGAGAGAGAGAGAGAGAGAGAGAGAGAGAGAGAGAGAGAGAGAGAGAGAGAGAGAGAGAGAAAGACCATTTCACAGAATTCTTCCCATTTAAGCAATAGGAATGTTGCATATTTTGGATATCTCCTCTTCCTTGGTGCATCATAGAGTCCTCTAGTTGGTCAAAGCTTTAGGAGGAATTTGCTTCAGACATTGCGACGGCAAAGGGTAGTGATGAAGGCTATATAAAGCAGGGCAGCAATGAAAACTGCATTGGTTATGGATAGGATAACAACAACAAGGGAAGGCTAGCAATGAAGGAACGACAGTACAAAAATGTTAGACCAGTCCAGCCAGTCCTACGGGACCGGCTCATGCGAAACATACGGAATTTCTCCGCCTCCTGTACGCATGATCTGACCGCCTAAGTGACAAAGCTGATTAGGAAGTATTTTGAAGGGAGTTAGGAGGGAAATTTGAATGTATGAATCGTTTAGAGGTTTCCTTTTGGATTGTGTATGCATAAAAGAGTTTGTTTTCCTTGGCTGAAATTTGAGATCTCTTAGGTTTTGGGCTCTAACAGCATCTAGAGATTTGGGAGAGAAAGAGCCTCCTCTTGAATAAAGGATCAATTGTATCTTGGTATTTTTTGTTTCCATTTTATCAAATAATACAAATTATTATTGTTTTTCTGGTTTGTATGGATTTTTGTGGAGAATTCTCGCTGCTTTCCAAAGATAGCTAGGAAATTCTTGAGATCTACGAGTGTTTCCTATCAAGTGGTATAAAAGAAATTTCCTGGACTGAAAAAAAGTCTTCCTCGCTGAATTTTGTCGTGTTCTGTATCTAATCCTGTTGTTTTTGTTGATTGGAGGCTAGAATTCACGTCAAACTTGTTTCTCTTTGCTATTGAAGCCTAAATACAGGTTCCCATGGCAGGACGAAATGTATAAGTGTTGGAAGGGGAGATTGAACAATTGAAAACTAAAATTTCAAATCTCCACACTCAACTTTCAGATGTCAAAAATCAAATTTCATTCATCCACAAAAAGATGGATGGAAAGTTTTCCAGCCTGGGAAAGATGTTGAAGAAGTTGCTCAAGCAATCCAAAAGTGTCGTCATATGTGGGGGAAGCCACTAACAACCCAGGAAGCGAGAAAAATTCTAATCCAATAAGGCAAAGGGAAGATCAGGAGGTGGAGACTCGAAAGAGAGAAGAGAGAATACCTCCTCTAGAGCCTATTCCTAGAAAAGAGCTGTAAAACCCCTCAGATTTTCGATTTTTTTTACTGCAGTTAGTCTGTACGAATTGACTTTAGTACGGGACGAACTGAAGAAAATTGTGAAGAATCTGTATGGTTCGTCTGGACGAACCTGTACGAGCCTAGACGAACCGTCGGGACGAAATTTGTCCAGAGAGCAAATCATCCAGGAACGAATACACTTCGTCTGGACGAGATTTGTCCAGAGGGCAAATCGTCCCTGGACGAATAGGAATCGTCCGGGACGATCCTGTTTGATAAGTATTGGAATTGAGATATTTTGGATCATTTTAAAGAGAGAAAAAGCTGGAGAGAGAAAGAGAAGGAAAGAGAAGAGGAAGACTTGATTTCGGAGGCCGCGGAGCGCTTTTCGTCCGTCGCCGTTGTTGGAAGATTTGTTCGCCTCGTAGTAAGGACTCCGAATCCTATTTTTGATTTCAAAGATTTCGAGTTTTTGTATTTTTTTGCTCAGTTTTGTGTTTCTGTTATCGAAAAACGTGTATATCTTTATATTGACGAAACTTTTACCGCGTAACTTTTGATATGTTATTGAACTGATATTTTTGTACGATTTGAGTATTTTCTAGAAAGTTTTCACCGGGTATTTTGAGTTCTGTGCGATTTTTATCGAATAGGAAATTATCTGGACATTGGAAAATATTGCTTCAGTACAGGTAAAGCTTTGTAACGTTGTTTTATTCAATTTTTTGTAATTTTGTAGTTTTCTGAAACTCTATTTTAACTCTGTTTGGAATTCTGTCGACTATACGATATTTTAAGGATTTTTTTCAATTGAGTTAAATTGTGTTTGTTGATCGCAATGCATTAATGATATGTATATGAATGTGCATATATGATTGAATTACTGTTATTGTTACTGAAAGACAAGTGAAGACTGGTTGAACCGTTGGTTGGAGATTGATAGACCTGACAGGATGGTGGGCCGACGGGCTTTCCTTTAAAAAAAGTTTGGTGTTATTCTCTATTAATCATTGATACAATGATTGGGAGTCATAAGGAGATTATTCTGCCGACGGGCAAGAGTGACGACTCTTATTGAGCCAACGGATACAACGATACATCAATATTCCAAGATTGAAAAACGTCGTAATAGCCATGTCTTTTACTTGTTGAGTAAAGGCTGGTTGAACCGTTGGTTGAAGATTGACATGTTAGGATGGTGGCCGACGGGCTTTCCTTTAAAAAGGGTTTGGTGTTATCCTCTATTGATCACATGATACAACGATTGGGAGTCATAAGGAGTTTATGCCGACGGGCAAGGGTGAAGACTCTATTATAACCAACGGATTACTAACATACAAACCTTGAAAAACGCCTTAATAGCCAGTGATTGTACTTGTCGAGTAAGACTACTGTACTGGAACGCATGTGTAAAGTAGTATTCTTATGATCTCATTATGGATTTACTGATTTATCGATATTGACTGATTAATTGATATGGAATTGATTTATGGATTTTGAATGGATTTATTGATATGGAATTGATTTATTGATACTGAATGGCTTTACTGTACGGATTTACGAGTTTCCTGTCATTGCACGATTTCATTGCTATTTCATACTGTACATGTCACTGAACACAGATACCGATATGGATATTGATATTGCATCGATTCATTGATACTACCGATACCGATACTACTGATTCATTGCACTGATATTATGGCACGTGATACACCGAATACTAATTGATACATGTGATTCATGGGATTTACCGAGCTCGTGATATTGATATGATTCTATTGTATTCATATGATTTTATTGCATTAATGATTTTATTGATTTATTGTATTGATTTGATTGTTTTATATGATTTCATACCGATTGATACTATTGACCGGAATTGATTTCTCTTGATACTGACTAATATGATTGATCCGATGATTTCTTTATTGATTTGACGTATGTACTGATTTATTGAGCATTGTGGATTTTTCTACTGTTCACTTATTCTCCCACTGATGATTTCGGATTCTATTGATTATGCATTGATTTCTGATTTTTGTATCTGCATAGATTCAATGATCATGTGTAAGTGACTGTTATTGATTGACTGATTGACATGCATATTGTTTCAGTACTGTGCTTTGATTTCAGTTGTAGGCTTTGGTGACCTGCTGGGCTTTTTGAAGCTCATTATATGTGGTTAACAATTTCAGGTCTGAGCAAGGGAGCAGGAAGTGATGGTTGATCAAGACTGTCGACGAATCCTTTCACTATAGACGCCTGGGATGTCACAAGAGCCGGGCATAGGGTATGTGGGGAGGCGTGGAGGGGTTGGACCTGAGTGAAAGGGTGCTGAATTTGAAAGAGAAATGGGTAATTATGACCAAAGGAGAGCTGAATTTGAAAGGGGAGAGGTTTGTTATGATCCAAGAGGCGTTGAATTTGAAAGGAGAATGTGAGAATTTAATGAAAGGCTCGGGTATGAAAGTAAAAGGGATGAATGGGACACTTGGGGGAACTAACCCCTTGGAGAATGGGAAATTATGAAGGGAACAAAGGGAACAGAGCCAATATGAGGGTGAGGAAGCTAAAGATGCCTATTTTTGAAGGAGGAAGCCGTTGAGTGGATCTACAAGGCGGAAATGTACTCTACCATCAATAGGTTGATGGAGGGGGAGAGACTGACAGTAGCCGAGATGTGCTTGGAAGGGAAAGCTTTAGCATGGTATCGGTGGAGCAAGTTTAAGGAGTGCTTGTTGGAACATTTTCAAATCAACATGGGAGGTGACTTCCATGAGCAGTTCTTTGCCTTGGTGCAGGAGGGGACAGTGGTGGAGTATCGTGAGCAATTTGAGTACCTTGCCAGTCAATTGGATCGACTTTGAGAGACTATACTGGATGGGAAATTTATGAAGAGACTGAAACCAAAGATTCGCGCAGCAAATAGAGTGATGAGGCCTCGTGACTTGGGAGAGATTATGGAGCTAACTTAGTTGGTGGAGGATCAGAGACACCCGGAGAAAGAACGGGAGGCAGCAACTCAAGAGACTCGTACAAGATGACCAGCACCTTTTTGGCACCACAAGAGACCAACACCGAATACTCTCAGGTAGATTTCAAATGAGAAGACTCACAGAAATGAAATTACAAGAGAAAAGGGCGAACGGGCTCTGTTTCAAATGTGATGAGAGGTATATACTGGGGCATAGGTGTAAGGACCGAACTCTTCAGGTTCTTACAATTTGTGATGAAGAGGGAATGGAAGAGGGCGTCGTCTTTCCACCCTGTGGACAAAGTAGATCTTTGGGAGGAGAGTATTGTTAGATCGGTCCAGTCCGTCCTACGGGACTGGCTCGTGTGAAACAGACGAAATTTCTCCACCTCCTGCACGCATGATCCGACAACCTAGGTTTGACAGAGCTGTTTAGGAAGGATTTTGAAGGGAGTTAGTAGGGAAATTTGAATATAGGGATTGTTTAAAGATTTCCTTTTGAATTGTATGCATAAAAGAGTTTGTTTTTCTATGGTAAGTGCATCTTGAATTTGGCTGAAATTTGAGATCTCATATGTTTTGGGCTCTGGCGGCGTCTAAAAATTTGGGAGAGAAATATCCTACTCTCGAATAGAGGATCAATTATATCTTGGTATTTTCCATTTCCATTTCATAAATAAAACAAATTATCCACTTTTCCTGGTTTGTATGGATTTTTATGGAGAATTCTCGCTGCTTTCCAAAGATTAATAGGAAATTCATGAGATCTACAAGTGTTTCCTATCAAAAAATCTCAGATTTCTGGCAAAGGCATTGAAAGCTTTGATACCATGTTATGAGAGAGAAAATGCTTAATTTTCTTGCACAATTTTATCCCTATTTATAGATCTAGACAAGATATCTTAATAAGGAAACAAATAATTATAAAATCATGCATAATTGCTCTAATATAATCCTTCCTAAATCAGCCACCTAAATATGGAAGGAGATCAGTGTGATCCAGGGGAGCCTCCCAAGGATTCTCATCCTAGCATTGGGATCAAAATGCCAAGGGTCAACTAGGATTTAATAGGTGAGCCTCCCATAGATTCCCATCCTAACCATGGGATCAAAATGCCAAGGGACGACTGTGATTTAACAATTATAAAGTAAAATCAATATTTTCTTCAAAATAATTAAAAAAAATTATGATTAGATGATTTCACATGGATAGTATTTAATATGTGAGCCTCCCATAGATTCCCATCCTAACCATGGGATCAAAATGCCAAGGGACGACTGTGATTTAACAATTATAAAGTAAAATCAATATTTTCTTCAAAATAATTAAAAAAATTATGATTATATGACTATATAGGTAACATAAAATTAATTGAAGTTAATGCACTCAATGCTAAGGCCATCATTATCACTAGCACTTGTGCGCTCCTCAATGGTGCATTCACCTTCCTCTAAAAAAAAGCATAGCTTTCCAAGCTAGCTCATCAAACGACAGATTAGGAACTTCAAGTATTTTGATGTCATCCATTATGGTTAATTTATCCCACCCCACCAATATCCAAGAGCTTTGTCTCTCCTCAAGTATATTTTGGGCTCCTAGATAAAAAGCTAAGATTGGTATGCAAATATAGCAAATCTACAATTCGTTAAGAGTGAGATTGTTCCTCTTGAGTGAATTTATATATATATATATATATATATATATATACTCCAACTTCTTTCTAAACAAGGAACATAATTGTGCTAATTATTTATAAACAAAATTTGTAGTTGATGGGAGCCAGTGCCATAAATCATCCAAAATCATTTGCATCTCTAGTGCCTATAGAAGCTCTAACATCATGACCAACAAAACAACCACTAAGTTCAAACAAGTTAGTAAACTCCTAAGTAACAATTGCTCTCTTCAATATTTGGAAGAAGTATCTACAAACATTTGCTCATCTCATTAAATATCTCCATATTTTTTCTTGGAAAAATAAAATTTAGAGTATTAGGTCTCCACAAATATTCTTTTATGCAAGATACAATGAGTGAAGAACAGAAACTAAAAAAATATGATAGCATTAGGTCTTAATTAATGCTCTTACCACTCTACATATTAATGCATCATTTATGATTACTAGAACCACTTTATCTGAATCAACCCACATAATTACTTAATTTATAAGATTTGCAACATAAAATTTAGAACAATATACTCCTTCACAACTAATGGTTTTTATAAGCATAGATTTAAATTTTGCAACTCTCAAAAATTAATAAGAGGAGTTCTTTAGGCATTAGTCCAACAATCGCTAACATTATTAAGCCCTTTCATTCCAAGTTTCTTTAATTGGCTCAAGCAGATTCCAGCATTCTTTAAACATTAGTTATTTTCTTCCAAGAAAATTTTGTCCTCAAAAAAATTATAATCTAAGGGAAATACATTCAGTGAGAGTGCCATTGGCTGAATAAGAAAAATGTATTAAAATAATATAGATTTCATGCTGAAGGAATTGGAAAGCAGGTTGAATAGAATATGAAAGCAAATTCTTGATGCAATTGATCTATAGTTTCCAAATTAAATGATCTTTTAATGGTTGTCTTCAGTCCGAATTTCATCTTTTTGGATTATAACCCTCCACCCTAGAAAAATTTTCATTTTATTGTGAGATAAAATGTTGATTCACTAGATGAGAACTACTTTTCCCAGAAAAAAGAAAGAGAACCTACTTAAATAAGGCATTCTTCTTCTTTGCTCAGCCACTGCAACTAATTTTGTAATTCTTCAAGTTGTATTGATGTTATTTTTTAGCATGAGCAGAAGCCTCCCACAGATTAACTAAGAAAGCTACCACTAGAATATAATCCATCATACTTTCCTTGACAAAACTCCTCTTAAATTTTATCTGTCCTCGTGCTTATATTGCTCCTATTTTCTCCAATTTGGCTATTAATAGAACACAAAGGAGAATTTGACTCCTAATAGGACCCAATGAAGAAAAAGGATTCCGGTAGTCAACCCTATATAGTAGGATAAATTCTTGTTGTTCTATTAGTTATTGTTGTTGTTGGTAACATATTTTCACAAAAGCTTATTATCATCCTCTATATGATTATTAGCAAATGCAGGATTGACTATTCGAAAGTCATTTACCAATTATATAATATAAAGAGCATAAGATCAGTAGCTCACCAAAGAATAGAATCTTATATCTCATTATTAGTATTAAAAATTAACATCAATATTCTTGAAGAAATTCTAAAATATCATAATAAAAAACAGAAAGATATAATAATTTCTAGTTTAATTAAAAAAAAAGGAAAAATACTTCTTTAGAAAAGAGTTAGGAAGATTTGAATACTATGATTGTGAGTAGAAACCAAGAGGATCTAGGGTTTTGGTGATTGCGAAAGTTGCAAGCCTGCGAAGTTGATGCAAAGATGTAGTGGAGATGGTAAGTTGAAGGGTGTGAAGCTGGTACAAAGAAGCAAACAAGAAAGGGCCACAAACAGACACATTCAAGCCTAAGCCGTTGCTAAGAGGATGGACAAAATTAAACTTGTGACAATTTAAAGAAGATCGATGAAGAGAGCTTGCATTGTTTCAAAGAGGATCAATGAGATATGAAGAATATCAATGAAGGCAGGCTCCATCATGATGAAGCGGATCGACAAAGGCACTTGTGCTGCTGCATAGAGGATTGACGGTAAGACTCCAAGCGATTTGCATGAAGATGTCGCTAGGGCTGCAAAGAGGCAAAGTGTGCAAGTGGTTTTACCTAGAACAAGATTTAATTTTAAAAACCTAAATATGTTTCTCAAGTCCTAAGCATGGCCCCTCTATGTTGGGTCGTGTTCAGCTTGTGTTAAACTCTGATTTTAACTTGAAGCACGTCCAATACATTTTCGACTCCATGTCAGGGCATGTTAGAGATGTGTCGAGCCCAACACGAACACGAAAGCATTTTGAAATATCTATGCTTCAGTGCATAGGATCCAACTAGCCAACAAGAAAACATGAATTTTTTTTAATTTGGACAGGACAGAAAAGTAGGATGCACAAAGGGATTAACAGTTCTGAAGGTTTTTCAATAAGATTACATTCAGTACACCCTTTATCGCATGTGCCCTAGTTAGTGACATTGTTTAAAATTGCAAAATATGAGGCTCGCCTTGAGGCCCGCCTCAGCCAATTCCAGTGAAAAATGCCTCGAAGCTTACGCCTTGAGCTTTTTTTATGAGGCTTACACCTTATCTTGACTGAGGCCCGCCTTGAGGCGCGCCTCACCTTACTGGCATGAGACATATGCCCTGCTCTATTTATGCATGTTTTTTTTTATTTAAAACATAGCTAAATCATATACAAAAGCCCCCCAAAAAATCATTTCTTGCACTCCCAAGCTGCAACAACTTCCTCCCAACAATCTCGAACTCCAGCCCACCACCTTCATCGTAGTCACCACCGTCGTAGCCACAGCCGGGGATCACTTGAAATCCGCACGTCACCACCATCTCCTCTAAAACTTTATATATTGTTGATCTTATCTTTATATTGATGAAAAATATTTATAAAAGAGGGAGATTGCTGAAATAGATGAAAAAGAAGCAGATTTGGAGGTATTGGACCCTACAGGATGAGGCAAGGGAAAGATCAAATTTATTATGACAACGACTTAAATAAAAATCCCCTTAGTAATGACAATAAAGATGACTTTTGAGTTACTGATAATTATATCAAATTTATTTTTTAATTAAATATAGATGAGTAGGGAACTGAAAAAGAAGAATTTAGAGCTAAACTTGATGATATATGATACATTTATGCAATTCATATATTTTATTTTATTTTTCTCCTATAATATTTGGATTTCAATCATATTTCACATAATTTATTACTCACAACTTTACATCTTGTGCAATTTTTTGTTTCATATGTATGTAAATTTGCTATTTCATAGTTCAATAGAAAGTTAATATGTAATCCTTTAACATATTATTTGGGTATCATATAAAAATCACTTTTATTTTTTTTTTACTTTACACAATTTTTAGATTTTGAAGCTTACGCCTCGCCTTACGAATGAAAAATGCCTCAATACCGAATTGCGCAATTTTAAACCTTGGTATTATATAAAAAATCACTTTTAACCTTTATTTTTACTTTAAGAAATTTTTGGGTTTTGAGGTTTACTCTTCGCCTCCGAAAAGAAAAACGCCTCATTACCCAATTGCGCAGTTTTAAACCTTGGTTAGTGATTAGATTGATGATGGGGAAAACAAAAAAATCTTCACGTCCACCAACAGCCTTCCAAACAAGTATTATGTTGACGAATGAAATAAAACTGAAGATATAATAGAATTTAAATTTCAGTGAGTATTGGCATTAAAATTTAAGCAGTGTAAACAGTAAAATTTACCAACTACCGAAATCTGCTATAACTTTAAATTTACCTCATCTTTGCTTTCACAATGAGCAGTAACTTCATTGAAATTTATTTCTTTGGAAATAGATAAGCCAACACCGTGGTGTGACAGCTTTCTTTGCTCACCAATCTCCTTTGCCACCTATGAATCAAAGAAAATTGAAAACAACAAGAGTAATTCGAGTGAAACAAATAGAAAGACTTGAGGTTAAGGTCTAAGAAACTGTAAAAAGTAGTTGCAAGTCTAATTCCGGTTAACCAGATTCTCAGATATGTGAAGAATGCTAACAGCTATATCGAATAGCATTCATACCACAAAGAGAGGAATTCAATAATCCAAACCAGACTATCATTTTTTAACCTTTAGTACATAAACTAGCACTTCAAGTCCCAACAAAAAGCCCACCTGTGCTGGTGGAGGCATGACACCATAACATAGCAATGCAAGCGGATAAAAGTGCCCAGGAACACCAGAATGCTCAGCCAACCTTCTCATATTGTCCAACGAAGATGCATCAAATGGAGCCTGGAGAACCAAACCAAAGGGATTGATAAAGGCACGCAATGAATTACCTTGAGTTTGCATAAAGCAATAATTAGAAATGATTTGAGTACTAAAAAAACTTATAAATAGCCTCCCAAAAATTTATGTGTAAGGTGGGGGCAGAAGTAGGAAAGTGGAGACTGCACCAACCCACCCACCCTCCACTTTGCCAATCAGAATCCTTCGGGAAGTTTTTTCAAGGAGGTGTAGCATGACTCTGCAGTAATATAAGCTTTTGAAATACAGCAAACTCAATGTCACAGCAAGTAGGAATGGAATACAGTGAAAAAACTAAGAAAGTAAAAAAGGGATCACAAAAAGTGCAACGGAAATATTTAAGACATGCTATCAAAGGTAACAAAGCAAGAAAAAAGTTGACAGTACAATGTCTCCTATAACTGAGTACTACAAAAACATTATTCATGAAAGTAGACATTAAAAAGGAGAACAAGTCTACGAGAACTCATGTTATAAGTTGATGCATTAAAAAGGAACAAACAAGTTTCTAGCTAAACATCATAATCATTTTCATATTGTTAAGTTCTCTCAAAACATTTGTAAATTTTTTTTGGCAATCCATGCATAAGAAAACATGAAATAGTTCATCTAATACAGACAGTTTTAGGGGTACAATATCTTTCACTAAAGGTTGGACAGGATGCTAGAATTATTACATAGCTATCAGTCATGAGTTATACTTAGCATATTCATGAAGACTAACAGGTTCACACATCAGAATTCAATAGGCATTAGAGCTCCTTCAATTGGCCGAAACCATATCACTCCAGCTCTTACAATTAAATGGCAAAACAACTATGACCCTTTAAAGAGAATGCTCAAGCGGGCCAAAAAAAGTATTCTGGGTTATCTTTTCTTGTATTTTTCTATCATTCTAAAACCAGTATCCCCCTTTTTCTTTTGCATTATTTAGTAATATGAAACTTCCCACTGCCATCAGCATAAAAAACATTTTTGAGTAGACTGAATATTAAAGAGGTAAACTTTAAAAAAAGGGGGTAAACTTCAAAATAATCCCCCGATTATTCATATATGACGAATTCAATCCCAAAATATCATGTTTTAGATATCTTCGGTCTCTTGTCAGAGTGATGGTGAAATAGATGGGGATATTATTAGTATAATTCAAGTTGGATGGTTGAAGTGGAGGAATGCATAGGGCATGTTGTGTGATGGAAAAGTCCCCCTCAAACTTAAGAGAAAATTATATAAGATGATAGTGAGAACTGCAATGGTTTATGATGCAGAATGTTGGCCATTAAAAGAGAAGCATCATATTAAGTTAAGTGTCACAGAGATGAGGATGCTCAAGTGGATGAGTGGCTTTACTCTAAGAGACAGGATACGAAACGAGCATATACATGAAAAGGTTGGAGTAGCTCCAGTGGAAGATAAGATTATAGAGAGTCGCCTTATAGATGGTTTGGTAACATAAAATGGCGGCCTTCCGATGAACCGATTAGGAGAGTAAATGTATTGTAGACCTAAAAAAACTTAGTTAGAAAAAGTTAGAAATGACCTTTTTCTATTAGATCTAAATAAAATTTTGACTTATAACAGAACACAATGGAAAAAAAGGATTCATGTAGCCGCCCCATGGTAGTGGGATAAAGGCTTGATGTTGTTGTTGTTGTTTTTATTGTTGTTGTTGTGTTTCCCTCTCACATTCCTCTAATTAACCTAATCAATAATGAAATAACCAATGAGTCATGAAGATGGATGAAAAAAAAAAAAACTTGACGCATCTTATCGCTGAGCAGGCATAAGGAAAAAATTCAATAGCTAGTAAGATACATAACAAAAAGTATCAATCATGCATCATGGTTTCTAGATTTAAGAAGATGTCCGGTTAATATATAAGAATTCAGTAGGCTTTAGAAAACCGCACAGGAACCATAGAAATCGGTATCATTCCAGTTCCCATAATTAAATGGCATAATTAGTTTGATTCTATGACCCTTACAACAACACCTTTAAGGAGAATGCTAAAGGCGGCCAAGAGTACATAGGATCTCTTTCTTCTTCTTCTTTTTCTTGGTAAATTCATTTACACTTTCTTAAATATTTTCCCATGCTTCTATATTTTTTTTTTTAAGATTCTGTGCAACAGTATTAAGTATTGTCTAATTCCCCGCCTATCTTTTTTTCTAATTCTCCACATCTGTCATTATCATTATTATCATTACGTTGATCCCAACTATTATAATTTTATGAATCCTCTTTTTTAATTCATTTCTATTGAGTATTGTTTAAGATATTAAACCTATATTTTACAAAATATTTTGAACAACTTCTATCCACCTTAGGTCTACTGTTTGCTTAAATCCCTCGTCTCGATCACTGCTCAGTCCCATCGTTAAAATGCCAACAAAACGAAACTTTCGTTTCCTTGGATGCACAAGCAGTCACGAATGTCTTCTCTCCCGTATTTATGATCCCTGCAGTCGCCCGATTCTTCCTCACAGCCGAGACTCAAAGCAACTGCTCCGTCTCCATACTTCACTGTTTGAATCTCTTTCTCCGCAATCTCAAACTGATCCACCCACGATCCAATAGCTCAACTCCCACTCTGATCCACAGATCCAATATGATCCTACAAGAGCCGTCAATTGCTTCCCTCCTCCGACCCAGCTACAATCGACGCCTTCCGTTGCTTTCGATCCACTCCACAGAGCCCAAATCGAGTGCACCCCCTACGAGCAGGTCGATGACCGGCGCCTAGCATCTGTGTGTTCCGATTCCAGATCTACACCTTCCCTGTTTTTTTAACAAACCCTATACAACTCCTCACGCACGAGCCAAGCCTGATCCGACTCTAGCATTCAGCCCCCGCACACACCAGCCCATAACAGCAAATAGCCCCTTCCAAAACTCTACTCCTACGCTACATGAGCTCATTACTTCTTAACCCAAACGGCAGCCCGTTAGCCGACAAATACTTTTGCCTCAAAAATAATCCACTGCAACCCACTATCTTTTCCACTCTTTCAGCCCATTCCTATTCAAAGACTATCATCTCACTAGCCCAAATCAGTCACCTACAGCCAACTAAACCTCCACTTCACTAAATCAACCCATATTTCCTACACTGCATCATTTCACTAAACCCAACACCAAGACAACCCCAACAGGTGAAAATCCTAAATGTTGCTTGTAATCTTTTACCCTATGTCATCATTATTAGCTATTTATTATTATTTCCATTATTATTATTATTATTATTATTATAAATAAATGTATGTATATATACATATATAAAAAAAATGATTATATATATATATAATGAAAGATGAAAAAAGAATGAAAAAATGAATGTATGAATGAAAAATGAATTTTTGAGCATATTCACTGCCCTCAACGCCGGCACCGTCACCACTTCATTCACAATGGTATAATGTTCAAACTCAAAACCTCCAAAATCCTGCATTCAAAGCTTTTGACGCACCGAGGGGCCTCTTATGCATGCTTTTCTCTAGCATGGTGGGGAGAAAACCCGGTGCAACACTTGTGGCTAAGCGGGTGAGCCTCGTGCACGCTTTTCTCAGTGTGGCGGGGGAAATTGCATTTTCGAACAGGTACACCTGAAGATCCATACAAGCCTTTCTCTAGTGTGATGTGATCGAATACCATAGTCGCGATGTCGTCCAACACCGACCATACACATCTTTCTCTGAATATTCCCCTAAACGAGAGGCTGCCAAAATTTTTAGTAAACAAGGGACCAAAACTTGAACAAAGGTAGGGGAATTGAACAAGACAGTAGGGAACCGAACTTGTAATCAAGCTCACAAGGAACCGGACTTCTAATTATTGAATGCACTGTCATAACAAAAATATAAATGATGAATAATAGTCTTAATCATTCAAATGAACATCAATGAACAAGCAAAAACGAGCAATGAACAATGCATGTGTATGTTGCCTATATATGATGAAATTAAAGTAACATATCATATTTCATTAGTCAATTTACATGCAAGAATCAAGAACCAGTAGTGAGTACAAGTTCTCATGAGCATGTGTAGGAGAATAGTAGTAAGCAAAATGATTTGCTTAAAGGCACGAACGCGAATTCATGACGCCCATGGCAACCCGTTTATAGTCAGCTACAAGCAGCTTGTAGTAGACAATAACAAATTTGTTCATAAACAATTGCAGAAAACTCATCATGCATATGACGTGCTGTCTGCATAAGGAATATAGTACATACAAACATCTAACTGTAGCGCTAGAAGACTTGCATCCAATGTAGCTCGCCCGCAAGTAATGACAATGGACATGCACTGATTACGAAGGCGTCCTCATAGTCAACGCCAATCAAGCATTCATATGAATGCACCAATCCCTCATAAGTAGCAACAATAGATGTATGGCAAGGATGACAGGTTCCCTGTAAACATGGAAGTGCACACAACGTGTTGTCTACAAACAACACTAGAAGATCTGAATTCAGTGCAATTTGTCTGCATATGATGGTGGAAGGCATGAACAAGAAGATTACAACAAGTGTGATGCAATTCCCACAGGCAAAGGAAGCAAGTTTGTGGTAAATGCAAGCATCTACGAAGAACCGCATGAGATTCGTTAATGCACACAATCAACCTACAAAAAGTAACAAATGACCCGTAGCCCAACATTACAATTCACCTCTAAATAGAAGAAGGGAATTAGTAGTAAATACTGCGGGCCATTGGTAAACTAGGCTTGTTTGCAGGCTGAAGTACACCCTTACGGGCCGAATACTGAAGAAAATTATGGCTCGCAAAAGATGAAACACAGTAAAAGCGTCACCGGATCCGCAACACTCATACAAGCGGACAGAAGACATTTACAAATTATAAAATGAACCTTGTGCACTTGTCGGCGTTAAACAATACAAAAATACCCCCATGCATCGAAACACGTGCTGACACACTCATAGATTGCATATAATTGCAATGTGCAGGGTGCATCATACAAATACGCCATTTAGATTGCAAAATGCATTATGCATATACATGTTGCAATAAGCAAAATGCATCACGGAATTACGATATCCAACGTGTAAGGTGTGTTGTGCATAAGCAACAGGCTATGCCAAGCACAAATATATCATGCACGCATTATCATTATGCAAGCACATTATAAAAAGCAAATAAGCGAAGCATAGCTGCATTATAGATGTATATCATATGTCATCGCATTAAGTCAGTATTCAAAAAATGCAAAATTTCAATATATGTACACACATACATTCATTATATTGTAAACATACCACCACTATGCAAATACATTATGTAAACACATTATTCAAAATGCATGCAAATACTTATACCCGCATGAGCCCCGACAAGCGTATTATGAGTATACATGTGACATTTGAGGATGCTGCGCGGGTCGAGTAATGAATCTAAGATCGAGTCCGATCCTTCTATGTGGGTAGATAGGAGTCGACACAACTCAGACTATCAAAAAATTATACGGTCACAGCGTCAATCATAATATTTATTTTATGCATTCATATTAAGCCTTCAAGGCCCTCGATAAAGAAAATTAAATGACAAAGGCATAAAACCGACGACGAACCCGAACTTTTGTCATCAAGTTGACAGAGTCGACAAGGTTCAACCGACGAAATGAGAAAGTGCCCATAAACACCTCGATGATGGCCGTGTTGACAAAAAATCTCAACTTGAGGGGACCCCAAATATCTAAAAATGCCTCCAAAATGCCCATAAAATTTTAAATTTTCAAAATTACTAAAATTTAAAATATTTTAAATTAAAATAAATCGTCAAACACTTGAACCAAAATATTTGTTCACCCTCCGCAATAGTTTGTTGGGGTGGGCAAATTAAAAATCACTTCAACTCACAAAGAGCTAATGTCTGGTCAAGAATATCACTAAAATACATTATCAATCCATTTCTTGCCAGTAAAGAAGTGGCACGTGTCCTCGAACATGTGATTTAGCTGCGAAATGGCACCACTAAATTACGGTCATGGCCAGAGCCCGCATGTTCTCAATGCTTCAAATCCTTGAGATGTGAATCAATAAGATATAATCCATAGGACACAAAGCCATCTGTTAGCTAATGTGGATTCAAATGTGTTCCAGTAGACAAATATGCATCCCAGGCTATGATGCACCGACACTTCTCCTCAAAGAGGCGTGCAGTGTCTGACACCGTGTCCGACACGACACTCGTCCGACACTCCTCCGACACGTGTCAGACACGTCTAAATATTTTATATTATAAGCTAGACAAGTTATCATGTCATTCATTTATTATTGTTTGTTATTTTTAATATGATATTACATTAATATATATATATATATGTATTGCCGTACCCGTGTCCTATATTTTCAAAAAAAGCCGTGTCCCGTGTCCGTGTCGTGTCCGTGTCGTCGTGTCCGTATTCGTGCATCATAGATCCCAGGTCTACAAGGTACCCTTGGGCGAAGCAACCCGTGGCTACCGAAAAGGATCCTTCTATTAGGTTGAGTCGACTACCTCCTCTGACTAAGTAGAATTAAGGGTGTCAATTCGGGTCAACGGGTCGGGTTCGAACCGGAACTGACCCGGCACTATTCGGGTCAACCCAAACCCAACTAATTTTTAAAAAACGGGTCAGATTTTCGGACCCGAACCCGACCCGATTTGAGTCTGGGTCAACCCGACCCGACACGAATGACCCAGGGTTGACCAAAATTTGCTAGTGTTCGGGTCAAAATCGGGTCAATCTTCGATTTTTGGGTCAAAAATGGGTCAATCTCGGGTTTTCGGGTCAAATATGAGTTTTCGTGTCACTTTCGGATCAATTTCGGGTTGCTAGGTCAAGCCAAACCCTACCCGATTTTTAAAATGGGTTGATTTGTTGAACACGAACCCGACCCGTTTCAAATTCGGGTCGCGTTTCGAGTTGTGTCAAAAATTGACACCCCTAAGTATAATAGATGCCATAATCGCCTCAAAAGACAGAACCATGGGATCTTAATCGGGCTCACCATCATCCCCCCACCATCCTCTTTAAGTGCAAGGTGGTGAATTTTCTAAATATTAAGTTTCCAAATACCAACTCATGTTGTTATTATACGCCATATGCAATGTATATATGGATACCACGTATCTGTTTGAAGACTAGCCTTAATCGAAAGTTCTCTCTCGCTATCGAGAGGGGTAATTAACTATAGAGGCTTGCGCCTATAGGAAACCTAAGCTCAAATCATAAAATCCTTGCAAAATGAGAGCGCAATCTCTAAGTGATGTCTTCTTCACAATCCAATCTACCTTCTGAAAATTTCTCTCGGAACATAAATGTTAAAACTCTTCTCGACGACCCGAAAAAGAAAGAAAGGGGTCAGCAGAGAGGCTGGGGCACAAATTTTCGGAGCCCTCACCAAGCATCGACAGGTCAACGTTTTATGTGACCAAACAATCTAAGGAGACTCTAATTTTATCTGCCACTGGAGTCACTCAAGCCGTTTGGCATTCTGTCTCTAAGAGTAAGCCACTCATCCACCTGAGCATCTATTAGGCTGGCCCAAGGGCCGACTGAACCGGTCCACCCTGGATCGGTTTAATGCTATAAATGTCGGGCCAATGGGGGTGGAACCAGGGAGAGAGAGAGAGACGGCGCTAGTATAGCGGGGCCTACTCACTAATTAAGCTTTGTATTAGAGGGAAAATTTAAATTAAGGGTTGTTTAGAGATTATGTAATTTTTCTTTTGCTTTAATTACTTTCTTCTTGTTAGGGTTAGGGTTAGCTTGAATTTGGAGGCTGAATTTGAGATCTAGGATTTGCTTTGGGGCTTTAGGCTTTGGGGCTTTAGGCTTTGGCTAGAGATTTGAAGAATTGAATCTTCCTCTCGAATTGAATATTCTTATAACAGTTTGTTGTTTTATTCTTCTATTATTAGAATTGAAATGATTATTCCTCTTATTTCTCTACAAATCTTGAAAAATCCGCTCTATTGCTGAAATTCAGCAAAAATATGCATTATTGTTGGCTGTTTTCTATCAGCATCCTCATCACTGCAACACTTAATTTTACGTTTCTTTTTTAATGGCCAACATTCTGCACCATAAAACGGTCTCACCACCCTCTTATAGAATTTTTCCTTAAGTTTGAAGGTTACCTTTCTATCACACAATAGGCACGATGTATAACTTTACTTTAACCATCCAACTAGAATTCTACTAATAATATCCACATCCATTTCACCATCACTTTGAACAATAGACCACAAATATCTAAAATGTATACTTTGTTTAATGACCTAAACAACCTCCACAAAGAAAAAAAAAACTTCGTAAAATAACAAAATCGATATTCCAATCCTGAAAACGCGAGAAGGAAAAGAGGTAGAACAAAGTAGCACAGCTAGAACTTGTGCCGAAATATCTATGCTACGTAATGTTGACACCTCATGTAGCCTTCACCACAAATTAACGTAGAAGAAATTATTAGTCATACTTAATAATTGGAATAAGGCTAATGATAATGAAGTTCGTGTTTAGTTTACTTATCAAATATTAGAAGCAACTACATGAACCAGCATACAAACCAAATATGTGATTCAGCAAATAGAACTCTGGAGGGAGTTAAAATAAACATCACAGCATAAAATCATATAGATCCATCCATTCAGAATTTCAGATACTTGGTAGCATACAAAAGTAGTTCATAGAAGGCACACTGGCACATAATTAATAAAATAAGAGCAGGAATAGAAGATTTGACTTAAAATCACTTGCATGAAGCAAAAAATGCATAATGAAACATAGGTAACGGAAACTGAAAGTGTAGAAGCTCAATCAACACCACAGTATAAGAGTGCCTACTGCATCATAAGGTAAACAAAACATCTAGATTAAAGGGTTTCCGCTTGAGCTCATAAAGCATTAGGCATAGAGATATCCGTATAAAAAATCGAAGACCATAATCAAAAGAGAAAGTTCAATGCAATACAGCTTACAGGAAACCATTCCCCTGTTTCAGGATCTGGCCGATCTCTTCCACCACTTGGTGCTATCCAAATTATCTGTGATCCACTCCTTGCATTTCCAGAATCAAATGTGAGAAAGCATAGCGAGAATCTTAATGAAGATGAAATGTTCTGGAGAGACTCACTTAAAAAGAGCTGACAATTCTTTGAGACTTCGGGTATTTGCTTTTTTTTTCAGATCAACAAGCTCAGGATCATCAAACAAGTGTTTCTTAGAATATACACACAGTAGGTTTCTGGTAGGAAAGGATCGCACTAGATTATCAAATATTCAACACACAATCAATGACAAATCAAGGTCATAACTTAAAACATACAAGAACCGATATAAGGTACCTTCCCATACTGAATGGCTTACAAAGTGGATCAGTAACAACTCTATCCCCAGCAACAAACACCTGAACAGACAAGTCATCCATAATAACCACACATAATTTCTTTAGGCGGATTAACACAGCACAAAATCCTTATATAATTATATATCTAACACCAAAAAATTTAAGTTTACTTATATAACATTTTAGTATTTAAAAGACATTAAAAGATGATATATGGAAAGATGTATCTCGGTTAGGATGTATAAATATTAGTGATATTTTGATGTCGTTTAAAGATTATATAAGTAAATATAAAAAGTTAGAATTCAGATATATAATTACAAAGTGTAAATCCCCCATTCTTTTATTAGCAATTGACAAACTATTTCAAAAATTCAAGATACTCGGGCTACCATTGACTCAGCAATTTGAGGATTTGTCCTTTCAAGCAACAAGGCAATTACTGCTGGATCTGCTTCCGTTTGATGGTTGGAGAACAAAATTATGTTATGACCCTACAGCAAATGGTAAGAAGTAATGTAATGGTGAGAAGATGATGCATGCACAAGTATTTCATGTCGCAAAAAATATGAATAAAAAGAGAAAACGAGAAGATACAACAGAAGATGTTACTACTGATGAAGTCTAGATGAGAATAGCGCTGCACAAATTCAACAATAAGCCATGATTTTCACAATAGCAAGTAATATTTCAAAGAAAGAACAGGAAATTGTAAAAATAAAGCAATCACCATCAGAACCACTAGTCTTATCAAATGGAGAGATAAGATGGACAAATTCCACATACAAAACTTCAATCCAACTTGGACTAGAAGAAAGAACACTTAATTGGCCTCAAAAAAATAGGTTCGCCAATCAACCTATTACAAGCCCCAGGTTTCTATATATAGAAATATGATTACAAGGATAAGGCCAAACAATTTGAATTCAAATTTAATATTATCTTAAATAAAATATTCAAATTTGAATCTAACTTTATCCGAGAAGATAATTAAAAAGTAATAAATAAATCCAATGAACAAAAATAATAAAGTTTGTCCCGAAATAGAAAGGGGGATAAAAGGCGTGAAATTTTATCTAATTTAGCTCCATTGTAATCTGATTCAACTCCTTTTGGATAGCTATGAAAATTCAATCATTTCTAGGCTAAACTAACTTATTTGTACTACATCTATCCAGCTGACAAACCAAGAAATCTTCAATTAAGCAAGACGATGGAGGCGTGTAGGAAGTGGCATCACTAGATCATCTGCTGGAAGAAACATTCATGTATTGCAAAGAGGAAAATGAGGAATAATTTCAAAGAACACAGAAATTTGGAGGCTTACGTGTTGGGTGGCTCCAAACTTTATACACTAATAAAATCATTGCTATGTGCATCAATAGTGGAATAGGTAACAATGGTGGCAATATAAATTTGTCCAATTCAAGTCTGTTGTAGCCCAATTTAACTCTTTTTGATTTGCTATGAAAATCAACATCTTTTGGGCTAAACTATTTGATTTGTACTACATTAATTAATTCAAATAGTCAAAACTCTTATCTTGAAGAGCTTGATAAAGGCCATGGATCATCAAATGGAAGGAGCATGAATGCATTGCAAGGATCAGCATGAGGAATAAGCTTCAAGAACATGCGAAAATTTGGAGACTTGGGCATTAGGTAGCTCCAAAACTTCACAGATATAAAATCTTTGCAATGAGGATCAATAGATGACGAAGGTGGCAATGTCATTATAAATTCAATATCTAGTAGGTACAACTGAAACTAATTGTGATCATTTAAAGTAACATGTCTACTAAAATAATGACAAGTGAACAAAAGCTATAGGAAATATTGTCTCATGTTGAATATCACTGTTAGGCTTACGTACTTCATCATATATAAGATGTGGCTTATCCTCTAACAATATCTTAAAATCAAGCTCAAATAAAGAAAAACAAAACAATTATATCTCGTGATTACCTTCAAGGTCCAGTTCATCATCACGAAAAGTTGTGTCATCACAAATATTTTCATAAGGATTATCATCATAAAATTGATCATTAGAAAGCGGTTTATGATCACGAATTTAATCATAAAGACCATTATCATTGCAAGAGGGAATAGATGATGTAGTTGAAAATGAGCGGATGAAACTAGTATTGTAATGTGGTGAAGACTTATATTTGAGTTGATTTGTCATAGGACAGAACTCATCGAATGATTTGTATTTCCATAAGATGCATCATCATAAATTAGTCATAGGAATCATGCTCAACATAACATCTGTATGGGTGAGGAGAATTAAATGGATAAGATTGACATCCACAAATCCAACCTTCATGAGGTGCAAGATAGTATTGGTCTTCATAATATAGTGATTCCTTTTATTTATAATAATATGATGGCATTAAATTAGAGAGACAAAAGCTCCCTTATAATGAATTTTTTTGCAAGAGGTTCAAATTTACTTGTACAATGAGGTTGGCACTTGTAATCTCTATGGTGAACAGAAGAAACCAGGCAAAGAGGCTTGGCAGCTAAGTGAATCTATGAATAGCTACAATTGCCACTATCTTAGCCAGCAAGGAAGCAAACTTGGCTAACAAAGGTCATAGACGACAAGCTTCAATGGAGAAATTGCAAGTGTTGTAGGTGAATCAATAAATGCATATGAAAAGAAGAAGATAAGTTACTATTTGGAGAAGGTTCACAAGAGTTGTGGGCTTGGGGTGTGTAGGTGTTGAATATGCATAAAACTAGGAATGAAACGATGTGTGGTCAATAACGGTGAGAGGCATGGGAGAGTGAGAGGTAAGTGGTCATGAACAGCATGGGTGGGCAAAGCAGGAGTTGCAGTAGTAGCGATTTCAGACAAAGATGGCATACGAAGCAAGTACTTTATGTGCAAAAATGAGCATGTGGGACAGTGACCGGGGAGGATAAACAACCCTCCATATATCAAGATAACCCAATTCTCATCTTTACTCAAGCATAGATCTTTGAATTAGCTTAGCGCATTTTCTTCTCTATAGGAGAGAAGTTCTCAATGAGACGTCCTAATCTAGAAATTATACTTTCATTCCTATCTAATTTACATTTGGTTAGAGAATATTCAATTGGTCTATTGGATCATCGTCATATCATTGCCAAACAATCTATTGAAGCAAATTACTCTAGATTGTTGTCAAAGCATTCCTATTATTTGAATTGTTCAGCGATGCAAATGTTAAAATAGTTTCCTCTCTTAAACTCATTTATGGAACCTCCTATCACTTCAATATGGATATCTTTTCCCAGGCTTAGGGTCTGATATTTTAATCAATCTACTGTTAATTTGTGGGCTCTATCTTTGGCAGAGAAATTATTGTGTGCAGACACCTGACGAGAAGAATTGTTTGGTTTTGTCTCTGTAAATATCAAAAGCAAAGTATGAACAATAAAAACGTAGTGAGTTGCGCTTTTATTGTTCATAGAGACAAACCGGATGGTTCTCCCAATCCAGTGTCCGCACAGACTAATTCATCATCTTTGGCATACCTCTACAAGTAGATGATACCACCGCTCTCCATACTAGACCATATTCTTCTAGTTGAATTAGATGTTACTAAGCCTTTAGAAAGTCATGTGTGGTTGGCTCCTCTTGTGGTTCTTGGTAGAAAGTTGTATTTTAAAAGTATTCCTTCCTATTGCACAACTTACAAAGTTTTTGGACAAAATTACTCATATTACTACAAAGCTCATCCAAAACTAAGAAAATCATCTGTCATCCATCCTTGCAGTCAGGTACATGGGGAGCACACTAATGCTCATAATATCTCACCACTTGTTGGGGATATTCCCTCTCCCTCAGTTCAAGCATGTACATAAAATTCAAAATAACCACAAGATTTCATAATAGAACTAGAGGCTTTACAACATTCCCTTCATGTGCTAAATCATATGGAAAATAGCATAATCTCTTTTGAATCTAAAACCATTGCTTCAAACACACCGTCAAAGCTAGCCCTTGATCCCATTATTGTTGAGGATGGTGATGCCACTATTTCTAAGAAACCTTCATATTGTGACATTAGCCTGCCATTACTACGCTCACATTGACAAGAGATTTCAAATCATGCTCTTCAGGTGGGGAAAAAATAAGAAACAAAATTTATTGACACGTCCTCTCATTCACTCAACTACAAGCAAGGTGGGTGTCAAAAGAAAGCAGATCTTGGATCTCTCGTCTCTTTAACCATCAAAGAGAATATTTTAAACTATCATACTATTATCCTAGATTGTTATATTTTACTTTTACAATGTAATATGAAAATTTACTACAATTTTCATTTGTGCACTCAATTCATTATCTAGTCATAAGATATTATTTGAAAGAATGATCAAGAATAAAGTTGCTTATAAAAGAGAAGAAGAAGTTGACATAACATTTTCCATGAAGAAAAGATAAGTCCTCAAACAAGACTTTCGAGATGAACCAAAATGCATGAGACAATCAAAGAAATTTAGAAAGCTTGCAAAGCATCACAAGGAGCTATTGCCACAACTTCCAGCAGAACCAAAAAGGCAAATTGTGTGACAGAGAAAACTGACAAAAAGTTCTAGAAAAAAAAATAGTTATAAAACTCAAACCTTGACTGAACTATAATTAGTTACTAATAGATATTATCCCAATGTTAATCGAAGTCACTAAACTAACAAACAGTAATCAACAATAAACAAGTTAGCAATAATCTTCCATAAGTAGGTTAAGTCAAGAGAATAAAAAAGTTCAAATATCAACCAATTGAATATAAATAATTGCAATAAAAGGCTATGAAGTATGTACTACTTGTGTAGGAAATTACATAATAGGGAGGTCCATATATATTGAGTAATGCAGGTTCATTACGTTATACTTGGCATGTTGAAATCATTCCCTAGTATAATAAGACAGGTTCTCAAATGAATAAAACCGAACTCTAGAAGTCATAGACCCACCCCCCTTCCCCACCTTTACTTGTATTTTTTTCTTTCCCCAATATGCTTGTGGGCACCGAAAATTCACATCTCGGCCTCTCCGCGCTTCTTTTTGTGTTGATGAGGAGAGTTAACGAGTTAGGTTCCGTGATAAATTTTCAAAAGGCGGATTAGATTTTAGATAAGACATTACCCAGAGATTTCACCCATATTTTTTGAGGACTTTATGATATGGGGTCTGGTTTCCTATAGGCGCAAGCCCCTATGGTTAATTACCCCTCCTGATAATGAGTGAGCACTTTCAATTAAGGCTGGATTTTGAATTTTTAGGATTTTTAGAATTTTGAAATTCCCATAGGCGCAAGCCCCTATGGTCGGTCAAGCGGATCGGATTCGTCGAAGGCTGGGTTAGCCGAGCGTGAGGGCTCGCGAGCACTTGGGGTCTCACATGCGAGAGTTGGAGTCGGAAGCGGCAACAGCGGATGGACCTGGGATCAGGCACAAGCATTGGGTTTGGTTGAGTCACCTGCGAGCATAGAGGGATGAGAGAAGAGTGAGGGGGATTCGGCTTCTGCGTGCAGCATAGAGAGATCAACGGATAGGGGTGAGCATGCCGTTCATGCATGCAAATCAACATAGAAAATGAGAGGGAGTTCCGTTTCTACTTGGTCATGTCAAAAAGGAAACAAGAGGGAGATTCGGTCGAGTCTTTTAGTGCCATGAGTGGGGGAGGATCGTGGGTAGTTAGGTTAGTGTGTTGTGGTCAACAGAAACGAGGTTGAATATAGAGTTACAGCCCATTCTGCATCAAAATGATATAGGTTCAAGGTTTTCACATCAGAATTTGATTTTCTTGTTACACAATCTATGATTTTTACTTGTGATAATGGTGCTACCATATGTAATGACAACAAAAAACATGAGTTAATTTGATATTATGAGATTCAACCTATAAAGCCTACAACTCTTGTTGAACTTCTATTTAGTTGATGCCTAATCTATTAAATTTAAGCCTTTCTTCATTCTCCTTCAATCCTATGCACTCCAGTTTTGCTTCCATGATTCTGCATTATTGTCTTCTCTTCCAACCCTCAAGATCCTAGCAAACAATCCTCACCCTATACCTATGCTACTGCCAAACTGTTCCTGATTCCTGCAACACCAAGACTATCATTCTCTATATTGCAGGAAAACAGAAAGCTGCCATTCCCCACCTTCCAAAAGACCAAGCCTCTTCAAACGTATTCAGTTGTCCAAAAGCCCACGCCAAGACTCAGTCCCAATCAGTAGAAATGATGCTGAGAAAATGCCACTGCAATCTGATTACAACATATGTAGAAATATGCAAAAGCACAAAAAAACAGCATCTGAATTCAGATTGTTCTCGCTGCAGCAACAGTTAAACATCAACTTCTGTATTTTCAGCTGGCATGCCAGGCTTCGTTAACCATTGTTTGTGAATTGACAAAGAAAATGCTTATTTAAAAGAAAGTGAGGTGGATGCTTGCTGTTTCCACAAACCTACTATTTTATCAGAATGAACAAGCTAGCAAATAATTTAAGAAATCACACAAACCTACCATCCAAACACTTAAGATGAAAAAAAAAAATATTGCTCTGAATTACAGGTTACCTTGAAAAGGAAGATCAGCATTAATATTAGAAGACTATAACACAGAGTTAAACCAAAAGAAAATATTTGCGAGGATATCTGCTGAAATATCAATTTCAGATAGCATCATCAACAACAAGAAATTGAATCGAAATAAAATGCACCTGATTTAATAAGAATATCCTATTATAATTATGTTGTCTATCTCATATTTCATAAGAGGATATAGCAGTATAAATTAAAAAATGAACCACCAAATCATCCCAGCAGTTAAACTATAATAATTGGATTACTTTTGTACCTGTAGAAGATGTTGTTCAATCTCAGAGAAGAGGGAAATGTTGCCAATGTACGATTTTCTGAAGATAGAATAAATAAATGTAGTTTTAATAAAAGCAATTGAATGGAGAAAGCTAAATGTAATTTTTGTAGGACCTATTTGTACAAAGGCTAATATTTACAACTATAGTTTAATAATTCTTTTGTGCTAATGAATAAAATCTAGATATTTCAGTTGTGATACCACACCAAGCTTACTCAAGTAAAACAGCAAATCAAACTCAGTGGTTCAGCAATTTCATTTAGAAACATCGCTTTTCTTCTTCATATATAAAGCAGATAAAAGGCATTTTTGTATTTCTAGTCTGAAAAATTAGTGAAGTTTGTACTTTGGAAGTTAAAAAATAAGATCAACACAAAAGAAACTGAAAAGTAATTAAAAAAAAAAAACTCCCAAACAGCATTTGCATACACAAAACTCTGATATATCACTTATCAGATGTCACCAAACATACTCTAACACGAAAAGCATGTAAGAGATGGATTTGTTGAGTTGGATTTGTTGGCATTGGTTCCTTGTTAAAAACTAGCTGTTTGCTTACTAAGATTGCCATGAGAGGTCTTTATGATCAAGGATTAAGGAACCTCATAGGATTCCTCAATGAAGTTGGCTCTTCACTGATGGTCCAACTCATGCAGGAATTAGGGTTTAGGAGCAAAATTGGGAAAGAAGAATATGTTATGTGTACGCCTATGCCGCCTAGCCTGAAGTAGATGGCTAACACAATCCACTGGCAGTGACAATTCTGATGCATGGGAAAGATAAGAACATGCCCTACACAAACACGCTAAGAACTTGTCTGTTGCACTAAATAGGCAGCAACAAGCAAACCATTTCATGTCATTCAATTAACGTTCGTGCATGGTGCTAATGTGATCAAAGGTTGGCAAAGCGGTCACACGGCCTGCCAAAAGATCAAGATTATTTAATACTAGTCTAGCCTCACATTTTCATTAGGAATTACATCAAGCTTATTAAAAGCACGCTTTGCCATCGAGCAATTGCGATGTGGGGCTTCCCCACTTTGCATCTAACTCGCGCGACATGCGCATGAAACGACCGCTTCCTTACATCGCATGCTAAAGAATGCACGAGGCTTGCAAGAAGCGCAACGCATTATGGATCACAGCTTAAGGCTTAGTGGCTTTTTGATAGGTCTGGTTCACTCGCTTTTTGTTTGAACCAATCTAATTTTTATTTAAAAAATGTTAAGCACTCAACCCTACCTAGTGAAACAAGCCTTTAACATCAACCCTTCAACCAGCAACTTCAAGCTTCTCTCCCTCAACTTCATCACAAGCTTCTCACCATCAACCTTCATCATAGCTTCAATATTTTCCAAAGCTTAGGGGCTTAGCCATAATAATGAGTATTTTTTAATAATATTAAGAGAGAAATTTTTTAACTAAATAAAATATTATTTTTCCATTTTTCAGCAAAAATATTAGACATACTATTACTTTTTTTGGTTGATTTTATTCAAAAGTGGCAATGGAGGCCTATTCCTTCCAAGTAAAGGAATTAGTTTAATTTTTGCTAATAATATAATTGAGAGCATGAATATATTTCTAATAAAATAATTATCTTTAATTATTTTTATATGCATAAGTTTAATGGGATTGGCTTTCCACATGCGTGGTCAAATCCACCCACAAGTACAAATCAAATTAATGATCTTAATCATATATGTAATGAAATTTAAGTATGGATTATCCAAATGCATGAATGAAATATGCATCTTGAAAGTATACGATGTTAAAATCTAAGTCAAATACTCTATGCCACATATGTATATTGTTTTAAGGTGATAAATGGAGGTATATCTTGAGCCAATGAGCATCTTATTGGTCCTTATGGAGCATCTAAAAAGAGTGTGGCTAAATGCGAGAAGGTACCTTAGGACATAAGAGAGGAGCCGGTTATTTATCAAGAATGAACAATAAATTACAACATAGTTTGTGTATGGAACATAATGAGAGGGTGATAAAGATTACTAAAGAATAAGACATTTAAATATCAATGCATTGTGGAAAGAGATCATTCGAATAAAGTTATAGAACAGGAAGCGGCAATGTGCCTTGGATAAAAAGTCCTATGGATCATTTTTCTATATCAAGAAACTGACAATGAGATAACAGAAAGGAAAATCATAAGATAAATAAGAATGAAAGAGACCTTTTATAAGGGAATAAAGAAAATAAATATACATTATAGATAGGTATTCTATCAAGAAGGCATCCCTTTCAATGCAGTCAAGTTGGAGAGTTTTGATCGCATGGTAAAAGCTATTGCAAGCATAGAAGCAAAAAATAATAATAATAAGGCGTATGTTTGTCTTGAACGTTGGTTTAGTGTTTACTATAAAGGAAAGGCAGATAAGGAGATCATTCTCAAGACTATATTTTGGAATGGTGTGCCCTATACATTGAAGGTTATGAGCCCATTAGTGAATATATTGAGGTTAGTAGATCATGACAAGAGGCCGGCTATGGGTTATATTTATGATACAATGGACAAATTGAATGATGCAATCAGTAGTACATTTGGAGGAGATGAAAAGAAGTAAAAGCAAGTATTTCATATCATCAACACCGACAACCATTGGATCAAGCTGTCTATTATATTAACCGGAAGTTTTTTTTTATAAGAATAAGGTTATAATGCAAGAAATGAATAAATGGTGGAAGCTTTATTTGAAATTATGGATGTGTTAGTGGAAGACCCAAAGAAGAGAATGGCTATAAATCAAGAACGCTCTATTTATAACCATCCTGGTCGTATATTTACAGTTGAGTTTGTCATCTAAAATGGAGACAAAAAATATCTAAATATAGTTAATTGAAATTTTGATATAATTATAACATTTTCCCTTGATTTATGTTTTTTTAGTAAACGTGATATCATAATTTTAATACACCTGAATTTGTGCAAGATGCATGGTGCGTCAACTTCAACTTTACAAAAAATTTGACTATTAAGATTTTAGAATTGATTGCAATGTTGATTGGTGTCTTCAAACTAGTTTATAATTTATTAATTTTGAATATACTAAATAATTCACACATTTTATGCATTTCATTATGACTTTTTCTATATGTTCACATACAAAGAGAAATCAATAGGATCAAATGCATTTAAAAGATTTAATGTTTATCAGGTACAATCAACTTTGAAAAGAAAGTCAATTTAAGAGATACTATTAATCCAATCAGTTTAGCTATATTGATGGAAGCTGTGAAAGGTTTAACTTGGGAAATGAAAGATACTAGTGAAGATCAATTTGGTGATTATAATCTAATTTGGAGACAAATTGAAGAGGCATAAGGAGAAGCTGATCGAAGATCGTCTGTAGATTTAGTAGGACAAAAATAAGAGGAGGTTCATCCACAATGAATGCTAAATCATCTCAACCAATATGCACATAAGTACTTGTTCAAGAATGAGAAGATGAGATTGACTCAAGAAGACTCAAGAAGAAGAAGATGATGATGATTTTGACAATGAAGAAATTTTACTTGAAGGAGAGAGATTATGTGAATGACAGGCGTGATAATGAGTAATGAATTACATTAAGCTTGTTTACAAAACTTTAAGACTTTTTACATTTAAATTTAGTTTTTGCTATGAGCTAAAAATATTTTTATCCAATATTGAAGTTTCTTAATTTTCCATAAAACTACCACACTAATTTTAAACTATTAATGTTTTGTTAATTCTTATGCAGAATAAAAATTATTAGAATTTTTCAATTAGCAAGTTCACTTTTGAAGTTTGCCTTCGAATTAGGTGTGTACATTACATTTCTTTTTAATATTATATCAATTTTTAAGTCATTTATTAAATATTACATGTTTTATAATTATTATTTAATGTATCAATATATTTCTTGAAAATTATTAGTTCATGTAATTTAAATACTTGAGATAAAACTTATGAGCACTCTAATTAATAAAAGTGACTTTGAATTTTGTGCATCGATGCAAAAAATAACCCTTATGCATCACATTGAGCTTTGCACTTTGCACTTTGAAAACAATACTTCACATAATCATGCAAGAGTGCTTATAAATGATGTTTATTACATTAAACTGCAGTCGATATCTAATATATTGCCATAAAACCTCCAAGCGATGCAAACACCATGTTTTCATGTTGCATCAGTAAATTTCTTTAACATTCCAAAGCTGTCAAAAATTTGAAACACTATCAACCAATCAAAGCTAAACCCTCATGTAGGTAAAAATCAAGAGTTATTACGGCTGTTCATTCACTGCCTTGGGTTTACTTTAGAAATTCAATTCACGCATACAAGAATAAATTAACAATTAATCATCTCAGGTATTCAAAAATGTCAAAACAGATCCAAAAGCTTTGAACAATTTCTATAACTTTTTGGATGCACCAGCTGTGCATATCATCATTTTCACAATCTATCACAGCCTCACATGAGAGGATGGACTTCACCAACAACTGTAGTCATTATGATAAAAATTGCATAGGCTAATATTGGTATATAAAAAAGTAACTGAAAAGGGATTATAGCCAATTAGCCATTATGTTTACATTGCAAGCTGTGCAAAGAGATTACTGGATTCATTTTGATTACTGCATCTTGGTAAAACCACATTTAAGACCATTTAGGATTTTACTGTGCAACCAAAAGTGCACAAATATATCGTCGACAACTTCCCATTACTTTATAGCACTGAGATAAATTTTAAATTGTATGAATTACAATTATTACTATTCTAAGAGAGGAGAGAGGGGTGAAGAGGAGAGAGGGGTGAAGAGGGAGAGAGGGGTGGAGAGAGAGAGGATGAGAAAGAGGTAATATAGTTCAAAATGATGAGAGAAGTAATACAGTTCAAAAAAATAGCACTTCAGTGTGAAAGAAATTTAAAAGATTCAAAGATGAAAGAAAATAGCGAGCAAGGCAATTAAAAGGCATTTTATTTGGTTCGAAAAGCGTTTTCGGTGTCCTATTATTCACATCAAGCATTCCTCTTAAATGAATAATTATCTACCATGCCTAGCTAGTAACACATGCCCCAAGAATAACCCAATGACTAAACCAATTTTTAGACCTTTGGAAATTTCATTGTTCAACCATAAGTGCATATGAAATTTTTTTAGGCTTCCAACCGGGAATATTTAAATATTATATCTATTTGTCCTCAGTTTTTTAAATCCTAATTTTACATTCAATACTATTGAGTACTAAAAGTAACACCATTTTATGTAAGAAAAATAATTCATCATTACTAGGGCTGGCAATCAGTTAAATTTGAACGAGTCTACCATGATTTGAGTTTGAAATTGAGTGATTATGACGTCGAGCAAACAAGTCCTGACTTCAAGCTGACTTTAGTTTTCATTCGAGTTAGCAAAAAACACGTCACAATACCTATTATCCTGACAATTGTTTATCAAAAATCAAAAATAAATTTGCATAAACAAATGTACATAATAAGATACATACATGCAATCAAAGTCATCCATTAATAAAATTTTGTGCCCAATTGATGATCAACAATATTAAAAGTTCTTGAAATACATAAATAAATAATTTTAATAATCCTGAATATAATGGATGTTCCGTATTAATATTTAAAGCGCATAACATTAAAATCTAACAGGGAGAACAATCTAGGAGCTAAAACATCCAACCCTATGATTATATATATATTTGAAAGTCAAAGTTAGGGAATTTATTTTAGGAAAGCATTTTTAAGAATAAAAGCAGAGATTGATTGTGATCTTTTCCTATAATTTTGTTTTATTTTAGAAAAAGTATTTTTAGGAATAAAAGGAGAGATCAATTGTGGTCTTCTACCATGTTTTTTATCCTAATTTTTAAAAAAGAAATATTCTCCTATGATTCTATTTCATAAATTTTAGAAAAGAAATAAGCTAGTTAGTTATTTCATTTATTAGATACTTTTTAGTATATATATGTAGATGTGATGCCTTTTTTGTTAACAAGAAGAATAATAAATTAAAAAATTCTTCATGGTATCAGAGCTAGTCCTCTGAACCCTAATCCCTTCAGGCCGCCTCTCTCTAACAGATTCTTTCTAGTTGTCTCTTCTTTGTTTCTCAAGCAAATTCTCTATGGTCAGTTCTTGGACTTCTTCCATATTTCTAGCAACCATATTTAGTCCTCTCCCTCATCTTCTTCTTCGCAATATGGAATAGCGTCATCACAAACATCCAGCATCACGGCCCCAGAATCAGGAAGCAGTTCATAAATTTTAAATCTTGGTGAAAGTGATTATTCTCCTATTCTCAACGTAGAACACAAATTAAATGGCCATAATTATTTTCAGTGGTCACAATATGTGTCGCTATTTATTTGTGATAAGGGAAAAAAGATGAGTATCTCACGGGAGCAACATCCATGCAAGAGACTACAGATCTGGGTTTAAGAAAGTGGAAGATTTAAAATAATATGATCATATCATGGCTTATCAATTCCATGAACAATGACATAGGTGAAAATTTCTTACTCACATGATATTGGAAACAATTTGTCTTATTCGAAACTCACTCATAGACATGTCTAGAAAATGCAGTAATGTACAAGACGATTGTCAAACAAAAAAGGTTGTTCAAGTTTTTCTTAGGACATAACAGAGAGTTACATGATATTCGAGGTCGATTCATGGGCACTAAACTACTACGGTACTACCAAATCTTAGGGAGGCTTTCTAAAAGGTTAGGCGTGAGAGAGTAGAAAGAAAGTCGAGTAGTGGTCACTCGTCCGTCCATTTTGCTGATAGCTCAAATTCTAAAATAGTTGGAACAGGTTCCATTCAATTTACTAAAGAGTTGTATCTCAACAGTGTCTTCCAAGTTTCAAACTTGGATTTCATCCATTAACAAATTGGCTCGTTATCTTCAATGTGTTACTAAATTTTGTCCAAACTTGTGTGTTTTTAGGGCTTAAAATCAGGGAAGATGATTGGCAGTGCTAAACTATGCTCTGGGCTCTATCTCCTCCCATGTGATCAATCCTCAAACCAAGTTTATCAAGCAAGTTATGTCCATGCTCAAAGTTTATTAGAATCTTTCAATTATGTGTCAAATTCCAATATCAATAACAATAGTGAAATTATATTGTTACACTATTGTTCAGGTCATCCTAGCTTTGCGTATCTTGCAAAATTATTTATCAATAAAAGGCCTACATCTTTTCATTATGAAACTTGTCAAATTGCAAAGCATACTCACATACTCAAACTATATATCCTCAAATTTCATGCAAACCTTCAACTGCCTTTTCTTTAAACCATAGTGAGTTGTTGGGACCATCAAAAATAAAAAAAATATTTTGTGCACTAGATGATTTGTGACATTTGTTGATAATCATACAAGGTTAACTTGGGTTTTTCTTATGAAATAAAAGTATGAGGCCGGACAAATTTTTCAACCCTTCAACCTTATGTTTCAAAATCAATTCAACTCTAGGATCCACATACTCAAGTCAGATAATTCTAGGGAATACTTCACTAGTATTCTCAATACCTGCCTTCACATCATGAGATTATCCACATAAGTTCTTGTGTTGACACCCTCAACAAAATGGGGTGATAGAATGCAAGAATCGACATCTCTTGGAGGTTGCTCAGTGTCGTATAATTTCCTCTAATGTTCTGAATTATTTCTTGGGGGAAGCCATTGGGATAGACTATCAAGAAATTTTTGCTCGGTTGGTAGCTAAAAGATTTACACACTCCTATGGGATAAACTATCAAGAACCTTTTGCTCCTATAGCAAAACTTAACACTATCATAATTCTTCTCTCAGTTGCCAACTAGGATTGGTACTTGCAACAACTAGACATAAAAATATCTTTCTAAATGGTGACCTCGAAAAGGAAATCTACATGAAAATCCCACCTGGTTTTGAAAAAAAGAATAGCAAAGAATCAGGTTTGCAAACTAAAAATTTCCTTGTACGGCCTTAAACAATCTCCCCAAGCCTGGTTTGATAAATTCATAAAGGTTATTTTTAACCTAGGCTACATATAGGGTCAAGCTGATCATATAGTGTTCGTAAAGAAATCTCACACTATGAAAATTGCTATATTGATAGTCTATGTCAATAAGATTACTCTATCTGGAAATGATGGGGAAGAATTATAGAATTTGAAGAAGTATTTGTCAGAAGAGTTTGATGTAAATGACCTTGAAAATCTTAAATATTTCTTTGGAATTAAATTGGCTAAAGACTTATTGGATGTCTTATCAATCTTTCACGCACTTAGCCATATATTGATTTTAAAGTGTATTGTAAGTCAATTCATGCACAATCCTACAGAGGAACACAAGGAAGCATTCTAGAGGATTCTTAGATACTTAAAGATGATAGCAAGGAGAGGCCTATCTTCGTAAAGACAATAAATCATGACACTGAAGTGTATTCAGATGCATATTGGGCAGAAAACATCATTGACAGACGGTCAACTTCTGAGTACTAATTTTTTGTCTGGATAATCTTGTTGTCTATAGGAGTAAGAAGCAATCAGTGGTAACCAGAAGTAGTGCAAAAGCCAAGTACAAAGCACTGACAAAAAGAATTTGTCAAGGGATTTTGATGTGAAACAATCCATGCGAAAGTGATTTGCTTAATGAAGTTTGCACGTTTTAGAATTAGAGGCAATAGTAAGCAAGATCTTATGCAGAATTGAATGATAAGTTAAATATTAAAGTGGTACCTAGCTTAGTTTATCCCACATGCATAGAAGTTAAGTTCAAAGATAGCCAGCTTAATCCAACATTGCATACATGGATAGTTCCAACAATAGATTCCAATACTAATAATAAGATTAGTCTATGAAATGACCATCACACAACTCTTCTAATTACTAGGCTTTAGCGGAGAAGCATTAATACAACCTTCATGAAGATAATAAATTCACATTCAATGATGCAACTATGAAGATAGAGAGTCGGGTGTCGAATTTACCCAAAGACAAGATAGATACGCGCTCCGGCAAAGCTGTTTGGTAGTTGGGAATGAAGTGGGCAGCAACCACGAACCTCCTCGCACTAAGGAACACCCGGGAAGAGGTGCAAAAATTCAAGACAGCAGCCACGTGGTCTACCGGGATAACTTTGTTGCTGATTTGGGCACTCTTGAATAGAGGACATCAATCTGGAACTTTCCCAAGCAGTGGACAGCAGGTGGAAATGCCAGAAAATCTGTAACAGCTTTTAGGATTCTTCTGGACAGCAACATAACTCCTGCAGAGGCTCTATTTTCAACAGTCATGGGAAGGGTTTGGAAGAGTAACCCGTGGAGGAAGAAGGGGGATTGATTTCAAATCTGAAACAATGTCAGCTTGTTGACGTTGGAAGAGGGACTTAGTTGGAGAAAACAAATCAAGTCGGGAAGGGAGCTCGGGTAGGAGAGAAAAGCTTCAGGAGAAAAACAATTTCAGATTTCTAAAATTGAGCTCTAGTGAGGAGACGTGGAGAGGGGAAACTAATTTGAAAATCAAATTAATTTCCAAAGGAAAGGGGGGTGGCGGTTTAGTGAGGGATTAGTTGATGGGAGGCAATTAATGTAATTGAAGAGAGACTTAATGGGTAATGGTGGCCGGCCATAGAGCAAGGAGAGAGAGGTTTGGAATTTAAAAGGTGGGGCCCACATTTGAATAATTAATTCCCAATCAAATCTGAAATTATAATTTCAGATTTGATTATTTCTTAAGTAACTCTCAAAATTGATTTATTAAGAGGAAATAGAATTTGAATTTCAAAAGGAGCATTAATCCCCTTAAATGTCTATCATAAATAGATGAAGACAAATTAGGAAATTTAATTAAATATGGATTTGAAATTCTAACAGACTTGGGTCCAAGGAGGGGAGCCGGCGGCAAGGTGGGTGCTGGGCGGCAGGCTAGGGGCCACGGCTGGTTGCTGGGGGAGGGGAGTGAGGGTCGGCTGAGGGATTAATAACGGGAGGGAGCAATTGACCGACGGCCAATTTTCTGGCCGGACCAACAGAGCCGGCGGCAAGGAGGAAGTGGGGAGGGGATTCCAGCGCCTGGAAACAGAGGTTGGGGGGGGGGGGATTCCAGAGCCTGGAAGCATGATGAAAATTGTGGAGAAAATTCTGAATTTTCTAACCTCACGCACCTCTTCGAGATCTCAAAGGGAGATTGTAAAAATGTCGGAACTCACACAGAGATCCACGAAATTCCCCTCAAGAACTCACGAAGAGAACTAGGGAAATGGAGAGAAGAAGAAAAGATATTGAGTAGAAAACCAAGAGCTCCACCAAGGGGCTGTTGGGTATTACTTTGAGCCTCTCCTAGGCTTTCCTCACTTGAGAACTCACAAAGAGAACTCTATAACTCACAAAGAGATCCAAAACCAAAATTTTCATTAGCAATAATCATCATCCCTTTCCAATTGGAAGGGGAGGGCTTAAATAGCCAAATATATGAAGGAAAATAAAAAAGACACAATTGCCCCTAGGGCAAACATAAGACAAAGCTCTTAAGTGAGGGTAGAAGGGAAAAGTACAAATAACAAATAAAATACATAAAAATAAATAGACACGATCGTAGCCGTTGATCTTCGATGTCCTCATCAGATTTGGATATAAAGGGTTCTTAGTGAACTGGGACAATGAGTTCATCTCCTATTTCTGATGATGTGTGATAAGCAGGCAGCTATCAGCATAGCTAAGAATCTCGTGCATCATGACAGGAGTTAGCACTTTGAAATTAACAAACACTTCATTACTGAGAAGGTGACTAGTGAGAGTGTTAATTTGAAATACATCTTTATCAAGCAACAAACTACAGACATCCTCGCCAAAATTCTACCTAAACCTAACTTTAAAGACTTAATTTGCAAGCTTAGATTATATGATATATTCTCCAGCTTGAGGGAGAGTGTTGAATATTTGAAAGTCAAAGTTAGGGAATTTATTTTAGGAATAAAAGGAGAGATCGATTGTGATCTTCTCCTATGATTCTGTTTTTATTTTAGGAATGTATTTTTATGAATAAAATGAGAGATCAATTGTGATCTTCTCCTATAATTTTGTTTCCTAATTTTTAGAAAAGATTTCTTCTCCTAAAATTCTATTTCCTAAATTTTAGAAAAGAATTAAGCTACTTAGTTATTTCCTTTATTAAAGGATTTTTAGTATACACATGTAGATATAGTATTGTTTTTTGTTAAGGAGAAGAATAATCAATTAAGAAACTCTTCAATATATATATATATAGAGAGAGAGAGAGAGAGAGAGAGAGAGAGAGATTATTCAACACCTCAGTCACTCAAATTTTGGACAAATGGAAAGCTTTTTTAGTATAATTGTCAGTCAAATTATGATTATCAAGTTTCACCCATGCCATTATTTAGCTTGACATTAGTTGATAAGATGTGCAGGCATGTGACATCATATTAAAACGGGACACACGAAATATAACAAAGCATAATAATTATGCCTTCTTTGCAATATGTTAAACATGCTCAATTGATTGATGCGATTTTAAACAAACTGAGATGCAAAAATTATAATTAAAGATATTATAATTAAATTGTTTCATTTCACTCTATTATACCAGGAGTTCTAAAGGTATTTGACATATCTTAGTTTCCATCTGTCTGGGTAAAGAATTCCACATCTATTTTAAGCACAAAGGGCAGGGAAGAATGTTAGTAAATTACGTAACAAAATATAGTAATTGAAAAATATTTAGATATATGATGCATTTCCCCGTATAATAGCTGGTGATGAATTAATACAGATAAACTTGAAATATACCAAAGGCAGTGAAGAATGCCAGTAAATTAAATAATGAAATATATTTACTAAAGAATTATCATTAGTATATGATGAATTTCCACATAGCTTGTGATGAATTATACAGACAAAAGAAAATAAGAAACCTTTCTTACTTGAAATCCAACAAAGGGCGAATATAATTTTGACCGAACATGTAATAGTCAAAAGGCTCTCGTATAGCTTTGTGATGAGCTCCAAAAATGAAAGGGTTCTGCAGCATAAATCAGGACCACAATAATCACGCAATACCAGAAGAAGTAAAACTTGTGATCGAATTAGAATTACAATCATTGAACAAGCAAAAAACTGGAAAAACTCGAGGACCTCTATGTCCATGAGAATTCGATCAAATGCAACTGTCATATTGGAATGTATGATTTCATCTGCATCTGGAAGTCCACTTTGCACAACCTACAATTATGCAAAATATTATATGTATCCCATCATATGGGAGAAATACAAGCATAATGAGAATCATTGAAGTAGGTACATAATAGGCAAAACAAATTTACAGAAGAATCAAATAATCTAATGCTTGACAAATGACAAATACGTGGAGCATAGAAAATGTTTAAATGAAGCTTCAAATTTAATATTAGGATAAGGAACAAGATGGATCACATGTCTCATAGGCAAATTCTACAAAAGCAAAAAGGCCTTCAAAATAGGGACTAGATTTCCATTTTAGTATAAACTAAATTTTAAAAAGACAATCATATACCAATTTAGTTGGCCAGCATACCAAGCTACAGAAAAGTAAAGCCATAAACTAGAGTTTAGGCAGAAGATATGATGTAATATATTATATGAAAGCATGAATTAAGATTCATAATTTAATAGGACATAAGCAAAATGCACTCAGCTGCTGTTGCTGTAAATGAGAAACAAGAACTTTACCATATTTTGCAAGATTTAATCATTGAATTTCGAGATTTAGCTGTGTTTAAAAACAATAAGATGGCTGTGTGGAAAAACAAAAAAAGGGTAAAGAGAAAAATAATTATATCTCAGATGATATAGAAGTGGCGCTTACAAAAAACTAAGGTTGTAGAAAAGAGATTTAGAAGCTTTGGGAAATTTGGGCATTTACAATAAAAAGTAGAAGATTCACCAACAAAGCCAGGAGATATGCCGGTAGTAAAAGAAGGAACAGTGGTAACATGGCAAGAAATGTGCAAGGAGACACGTGTAAACGAGAGCTGAAACCTCAGCAAACTCAAAAAGGAACAAATAGCAAGAATGACTTCATAAAGCTAAGCTTAAGAAGTTGGTAATATGTTAATGATGAAAATTGTATGCTACAACATTCACCACCATACTTAAAGTAAAATCAAGCTGTTAAATCATTTAGGATAATCAAACAAAAACAACTAATTAAGAATAAAGCCTTGAACACTTGGCGAGCCTTTGAATCCAGCAAAGCCAATATATCTTTTAACAAACACGGGGGAAATGAAAAAATGAAAGCCAACCAGTGTATGATAAACAGAAACTACAATAAAAAAAAAAGTTCATGATACTATATTACCATTGGAAAAATTCATAAAACTGAACTAATCATAATCAAAATGTACAGTAGTAGCACTTGAAATTTTATACCGCATTTCGGTAACTATGATAGAGTTCCTCCAATCCATGAGCTATATCTGATGAAAGCCTTCCATTTTCAACTTCCTTTCTGACATAAGAAAGCAGTTCTGTGGGATAAATGATCGAAGGTAAAGAAGAGAAAGATATCCATAAGAATTGTTTAACAAAGCAAGCTTGGAGTAACAAGAAAAAAGTTCATTAACAACAGTTGCTAGACTCCAACCTTTAAGATTTCCCCAATAACCGTTAATTTCCTTGCTCATGCAGAAATACGTAGCAATCATTTTAGTCTTCCGGAATTATATGGTAAAAAGAAATCTCCTTTACTAGAATGTGTAATGAAGAGGCAAAAGGAAATGATGTGACCCTCCCTCCAAACGTCTCAGATTGTGATGCAAGCAAAAATTTGGAAAAGACCCAAATTTTTGCTAGCAATAGTAACTATTCTTAGGATAATAAGAAATAACACGAAATACTCAAAATACACCTTTGATATCATGAAAAGACACAACTTTTGACGCTTACAAACACAAACATAAACAACACCTAAAGGAGCTCTTATTTGTTTGAGACGAAAGATATACATGGGGTGGACACTTGCAGGGAAAAGAATTAGATAAGAAGTCCGAGACGAAGGGAGGACAAGCTCGCAAGCTTTCCTAGAGGAGAAGAGAAGCACGGAACAAGCTTGCAAGCTTTTCCAAAGAAAGAAGAAAAACCCTCAGATTTTTCGATCCAAAAATTCCATCCTAACTTCCTTTTTTCTTTGCCCAAACACCTTATATTTATAGGAGAAAAGCTAGCAGCCAAACAGTCCAAATATATCCCCCATTAAATCCATTAAATTCAAGCAAATGGAAGGCTAAAAGTCAGTCCATATTAGCACCCAAACAGCCACACAAAAAGCAGCAGCCAAAAAGCAACACAGAAACCGGGTCAAGCAGCCATGGGAAAGCAGCCAGGGAAGAAACCAAAAAGGCAGCACAAGAACTGGAACCAGCAGCCAGGGGAGCCGAACCATGAGGGAAAACCGAAGAGACCAAGGGAAGGGGAAAGGAATAGGCAACTAAGGGGAGAAGAGCCAAGGAGGGGGAAACCAAAGAGTCAAAGGCAAGGGGGAATGAACCAAATAATGACAAGTTATGAGCTAAATAAGTAGAAGAAGCTCATTAATGAGCTGCCTTTTAGTAGAGGAAATTGAAGCTCACAAAAGTTACAACCCAAGATGTTTTGACACTCCCTCCCCCCCCCCCCCCCCCCCTTCTCTTTGCATACATCAAATTGCCTTCATAGAATGTGGATGGTATACCACAATTTAACAACAGAATGCAGATTTAATCAATTTCTTTAACTCCGTCTCTTTATAAGAAGAAAACAACACAGGAAACCATCTGGATGTATGTCGTATGCATAAGTAGGATGAAAGGGTCACAATGTTTTATCTCAAGAAAATACAATTGAATATATTCATCTACATCAAGATCTGACTAATAAATCACTCGATAGTGTTCAAGCCATCACATTTTCGTAACATGCACAGTGGAAGAAGGTTAGATTTAAAAATTATAAATAAGAATCATTTTATTCTTATTATTCTTTTGATAACCACTGACTATGGCCATCCCTCCTGATCCTGCCATCCTGTTTAGTCCAGCAAACTTACCCAATCTGCTGCATTCCAAGCAAACAACAATAACCCGGTGCAACTTTCACAATTAAGAATGATAGACAAGCTCAGATAGCAACAGGCCCTTCAAACACCAAAAATTAAACGAAGGATAAACAGGGAAACAGAGTTATGCGCGCACACACACCTTATGAGCAATATTGATGATAGATTTATTATTACAATATATTTCCATTTTTTAAATTCTAAAATAATTTTAATCCACAGAAGCTCATTGTTCTAAATTTAAATTCAACACTAGATCTTGAAAAAACATGGTATTTCTTACTTCTCCATATGATGAAATTTCCTCCCAAAAAAACAGTATCTAGTTGTGGATCATCTACCCATTGGTGATCATATATAGACAGCATTAGTATACCCTTCAATTTATAAATTATTCTATTTTTTCTAGAGAATTTATATATCAAGATTTGATTTAAAATATTTGAAGCTTATATAAATAGCTTGAAAGTGAGATTCTTTGGGTTTGTACATGAATTGACTAATGAAACTCGTCGCAAATGTGATGCATAGACGAGTGTGAGATCGATAGATCATTTTTCCGACAAATCATTGATGTTTTCTCATATCTAATTTTTTTCTTCTTCATTTACATCCAATTTTTAGCATGGTTTAATTGAAGTTTCACAAGATTTGCAATCAATCATTTTTATTTCTTTCAATGGATCCATAACCTATTTTGTTGTTGAGAGAGGACTATTTTTATAATAATTAAACAATTTATATTCCCAAAAATTATTTGAATTTACTCAACTCTTTAATCTTAAAATTTCCAGCAAATTTTCCCTCAAAAACTCATTTTCCCTATCATCATCACCAAAGAATTGAAATTTTACCATCAGTGGAGTATTTTTCAAAGAGGGCATGATCTCATTGGCATTGTTTGTATTCAGTTTCATTCATGACTTTTGTGCATTGCCCAAACAATGCTCTTAGAGATTGTTTAAAGCCACATAGAGCATTTTTAATATGCACATTTTATTCTTTATGAAAGAACAATCAAATCCAGATGGTTGATCCATATAAACTTTTTTAATAATCTTATATAGAAAATTATTCTTTACAATATACTGCTACATGAATCATCCACAAGATGGCAAAAGAAATTAATATGCGTATTGTATTCATTTTCACAGCAGTAGCCAAAGTTTATTGGTAATCAATTCTATAAGATTAAATATATCCTTTGGCTATCAATCTAGCTTTATATCATTCCAGACTTTCATCTATTTTATAATTTATTTAAAAAATTACGTATAATCATTTTTCTTAAATTTTGTAGTTCAAAAACCTTCCAAATATGATTTTTTTCAAAGCATTCATCTCTTCCCACATGTCATACTTCCAATTTTTAGTTTTAAATGATGCAAATAACAATTGTAGTACTATAATGGAATTAGAGCAGATATTTATAAGTAAAGCTTTATGGGTATGAGAAAAAAAATTCAAACGTGTAATGTGAGATGGGACATATAGGAAATGTATATTAATGGGGTTAGTATATAGGAATTGTATAAGCTTGCAGGAGATTTTAACTGGGCTTATTCCATTTTGTATAGGCTTGTAGGGGTACTAGGGTTTTAATTTTTTGGAGTTGTGTTATAGGAATATCAAGATGAAAATTTGAAGTTCCATCTTTAGAGAGGATCTCTCAACTAGAATATGAGTTTGACTGAAAAAACTTAGCTTCTCATCAAAGGTGGAAATTTTAAAGTATGGAATTTTTGGAGGTAAGCTCGTAACACCTATACCCTTTTGAGTAGAGGAACATCTAGTAAAAACATATTTGAGAGCTCTAGAATCAAATTTACCCTTGTGTTGTTATGGATATAGACACAAGCAATACGCCCAAAGGTTTTTGGAAAAAAAATTTAGTGTTATTTGTGTTGAAGAATTCAGCTAAATAATTTATAAGATTTCTAAAGCCAGTCACCATTGAGAATATTTTATTGATTAGATATGTGATGGTTAAGATTGCTTCTCAAGAATATTATATTGATTAGGTATGTGGCAGTTAGGTTTGGTGAATGATATACCTTTTTTATGGAAGAAATATGATAATGTGTTACTAATATAATCACTGGCATTATCAGTCCAAAATACATTACTATAGCATTGAATTATTTTTTAATTATGGCATTAGAAATGAAAAAAATAATATTATTAGATCTTTATTTGATAAAATATGCTCGTGTCATCTAAGTGCAATCATAAATGAAGGTCATAAATCCTGAAATTCCATAAATGTCAAATATTTTGGAAGGTTTCCAAATGTTTGAGTGAATAATTAGAAAAAGAGTAAAGGATCCAAAATCACTTTAAAAAAAATTAGCATAATCATGCTTGATAATTTCACAAGCCTCGATGAAAATTTTTCATGTTTACAATAAAAATAAAATAAAATTACATTGTAGGGTTTAAAAAAAGAGAGGCCTCAGCCTAGAATGTTGTTTCCAAATATCTTCTCTATTGAGAGTGAAAAAGAAGAAACATGGCAAATAATTTTTATCTTCAAGAAGATATAGTCTACCATTTTCTTTAACTTACCAAATCATCTTTTCCATAGTGAGATCCTGAAATACATAATAATTAGCAAAGAAAAGTTACCTTGCAATCATAGTCTTTAGTGATTTTTTGAATTGATAAAAGATTTACTATAATATTACGAACATGCAACACATTACTTAGGATAAATGTGGATGAAATTGAAATATTTCTCTAACTTAAAACAACTGGTAGACAATCATTGATCACTTTTATTTTTCTATTGTTGAGATGGGATTTGTAAGTTTGAAAAAGATTGGCAATATTAGTCATATGATAAGTAGAACCTAAATCTAAAATCCATATGTGAGAAAATTTATTTAAGGCACTGAAAACACAACTTATTGATGTATTATCAAAGGCATCTTTATGGTGAAGGCAGCAACTTGATTGGTGTTCTCTTAGGATGGTGATGAAATTATTGTGGTGAAGCTAGAATGTAGGTTTTTGAACAGATTTGAGTCTGAAACTTCTAAGCTCCAAAAAGATGAATTTTCCTTGGAGAAAAATAATGAGAAACTCCATATCAAAGATTTAGGATGTTAGGGAACTAATGGTAATGTTTTTATGGATTTTGGATCAGTGTTTGAGAAGCTACTAAACTTTTAACTTGAATTGCTCATGGCAGAAAATTATCTCTCCACATTGGAAGTTTGGCTATGGTATATTAGAGTTCTTAGAGAGTTGAGACCTTTGAAGGCTATGAGAAATGTGTGGGGTATTTAGGAGAATATTTGAGAGTTTGGATATGTTTGTGGGTTAAGGAATGCTAAGTTTGAATCTAAGTAGAGAAGATGAAAATTGTGTTGGAAAAGATTATGGAAAATAATAAGAGATAACTAAGGACTCACCAAAGCCCTTGAGGATCAGCAAACAAGCTTCCCCAATGAGTAGAACAGCCACCGAGCCTTTCCACATGAAATTTATACAATTTAAAAAATATTTTTTATTCAATGAATCAAAAGTACAAAACAATGTTTTATTTATAGGCATTTTTATAGCATGGCCAACTTCGAAAAGCCTTACAAGATAAATATTATTATATTGATTAATGACAAGTCATAATACTAAAAATTAAATTAAATTAAAAGCTTCCAAATACATAAAAATTCAGATTGGCCACAAATGGCAATTAGAGTGGTCATGAAATCAATCAATTTATAAAAATATTTGCCCTTTTGACTTGTTTGGCCTATCTACCATCAAGAAGCCTTAAATTAAGCTTTCAAATTATTCTCTTATAATTTTAATAGTATGGGATGTTCATGGTCTTACACAAAAAGTTTTGCATGATAACTTACACAAATTCTAATGAATTTTTTCTTATAACTTGCACAAATTCTAATGATGGGTCTTAGTTTGTGATATTGTCATTGTCCTTTATTTTGGAGCTGCATCATCAGAGTTATAAGTCGTATCATTTTAAGTTAGAGAACATAATCCAATGATTTTTTCATAGAGCGGAGAAAGTTTCTAAATTTGTCATTTTAATGGATTGAGCACTTCTAATTCCATAAGGCAGACATGCCGTATTTGTGGTTTTTTTTTTATTTCCACGATATTTTTGTGAAACTATCTCTTGCATTAGTTACACCTAAATTGCTTTTAGAATAAGACTTTTGCCCTTCATTAAGAAAAGAGTCTACAATAGTAAGTCCCTTAGCTTGGAAATCGGTGGTTGACATGGCAAATGTTTCAGTGATCGAAGCATCTAACATTACCACCCTTCTTCAATCTTCAGGTCTTATACAAGAAAAAAAAAAAGTGGCAGTAGGTTTTCTTCGCTTAAGATTTGAACATGACTTTGATCAAAATCTTTATTAAGATTTAAAACAAACTTAAATATAAATTCCCTTTCTAAAAATTGCTTAGGAATTACCACAACATGTCATCTTAAGATATTGATAATAATCCAATTCAAACTAAAAAGATTCATTGCATTCAAATCCTTACATGAAGAATACTTTGTTTGGTTGTTAAAATCTTAATTTTGATCTCGTAAATGAGTGTAACATCTTTCACTTTTGAAAGCGTTTATTAGATGGTGGCCTAAATTTCTTTTGCAGTAGAGAGGAATATATATGACCCACTAATTTTAGATATAATGGTATTCTACAACCATATAATGATCATGGAATTTGTTTCATCCCAAGGTACAAATTTGGGTCTTTTAGCTTCGAATGGGATCCACAAGATGGAGAATATTTACTTTTTCTTTCAGAAATCTTCAAAATTTATGATCATTTCAAATAATTTCTCCCATTCATATAAAGCTTGTATCCTTCGAGTTCTCTTTTAGTCTGATATCATCATTCATGATAGTCACATCTTTATAAAGGAAGTCAAAAACCAGTCATAATGAAGAGAAGAAAAATCTCGATAAGAAGGGAGAAAGAAAAAATAACAAATTTTAGAAGATAAAAATCTCAATCTCTGTCTGATACCACGCAAAAATTAGAAAAAAAAAATCATTGAATTTTACTGTTTTACTCTATACAAAGGTTGCAAGTATTTATAGATTTCTTAAACAGGTTTATAATGAAATAAAATCAAATATATTCACCAAAAAAAACACTCCCCAAGAGGGATTGACAGCTAGAATAGTAAGAGGAATATGTATTGCAATCTAAGGTCCATAAGATGATTGAACTAACAATTAGAACTCTTACTCTATGTGCTCAAGAATCCCTACTAAGATTGGTTGACTTGTTGGTTGCACAATCCTTTAACAACTTATAATTTTAGTGGGTTATATAATAATGATTATCATTCATTATTACTAAACTTGAATTATGGAGTGTGATTTTAGTAGTAATAGATCTAGTGAGGGGATTGTGACTTTGGGCGATCAAATCATTAATAAGAGTACACGTTTTAGATGGGATATTATCAGTAGAATTCAAGTTGCATGGTTGAAATGGAGGAATGCATCAGGCTTGTTGTGTGATAGAAAAGTCTCCCTCAAATATAAGGGAAAATTCAATAAGATGGTGGTGAGACATGCAATGCTTTATGGTGCATTGGTGTCGAATGTTGGCCATTAAAAGATAAGCATAATACTAAGTTAAGTGTTCTTTACCCTTAGAGATAGGATACGAAATGAGCATATACGTGAAAAGGTTGGAGTAGCTCCAGTGGAAGATAAGATTAGAGAGAGTCGCCTTAGATAGTTTGGTCATATAAAACGGCGGCCTTACGATGCCCGGTTAGAAAAGTAGAGGTATCATATTTGCTAATGTTCAGAAATGTAGAGATAGACCTAAAAAGGCTTGGTTAGAAAATATTAAAAATGATCTTTCTTTATTATATTTAAACGAGAATTTGACTTTTAACAGGACAACGGAGAAAAAGGATTCATGTAGCCGACCCCACGTAGTGGGACAAAGACTTGATGTTGTTATTGTTGTATCCATTATTACTAAAAGATGAATCGATATCTAAATGTTATAAGTTTCAGTATCTTTGATTATTATACAAATGTTATAAGTTTCAGTATCTTTGATTATTATACAAACAAAAAAAGGATATAAGTAAGAAAATATATTCTAGAGTTATAACTACATGACAAAAATAGAGAAACATTGTGCAATAAGAACACCAAAAAAAGTCATAAGTGAATTTTATATAAGTATTTTTAGGCAAGATATATTGTTTGGATCAGAGTATTTTGGTAATAAAGAATAATTGGCAGCCAATATAAGTGTGGTAGGAGACGAGAATATTAATAATAAATTAAGAATTAATTATATAGAAGGTGTGTATGAGTAGCACATTTTTTTAAGTAAATGCATCATAAAATAAAATTATAGTTTGGGCATGTACAAAAAATGCAAAAGATGCATCAATAAAATGGATAGGTAAAATAAATGAGGACAGATGGAAAGAGAAAAGAATGATCTAAAAGTATCAAGGGAAAAGCTGTGCAAAAAAGGTTTTACACTTCATAGAACATTCAATACTTGTGGATCAATAATACGCCCAACTATTAACAATGAATCTCATCCATACATGAGACATTAAAAGATACCAAAAACACCTGGCAAGTCTAACTCGATTTAGTCAAATGTGAATTAGCTGCAATGTCAGACATTCAAACCTAGTCAATAACATGGGTCATGACTCGCAAGCAACATGACAACCAAGTCGCATAATTAATTGTTGAGGAAACAATCAAATTAACCAAAACAACTATTAAAAAAAAGTTCAGTGCAATCAATCCATTAAACCTCCTTGCTCTACTTAGCCGAAATACTCAACAAGTATCCAACTAGAATGATCATCTACGCTGATCAAAATCAAAGTACGGAAAATGGCAACTAGCTAGAGATATTCTTAATCCATGTGATTATACAATGACTGTGTTTCCTAGTTGTCAATGGTGTATCAATTCATTCAATGAAGCAACAACCTATTGAAATAGAGATCGACCCATGTCCTTGGAAATTGAATAAATCTTATCAAGCATGAAAAACCCCTCACATTTAGTGGAATTTTTAAAAATTTTATTTTTATTTCTCCTTGAGCCGAAGGTTGCAACTGAGAGGCTCATGAATACCTAAACATGGGGAGCTTGTCATTTCCACTCTTTTCTTCAATCGCTAGACTGTTTTAGAGAGAGAGAGAGGCTCTAGCATGGTGGGAGGTGGCCCTAGGTCACCTCTTTTCCACTCCAATGGCAAAGGTAGGAGAAATGCATCATCAGGAAATTATTGGAAGGTGTTAGAGGATGGAAACCCCACACTTGGCAAGTTCGATGGATGCTGTAGCCATTTGGATAGGGGCGGCCAAGTCATGCCTCCTCCAAGAATGGAAGTTCTCAAGGAAAATCGCAAGGCAGGATTTGGAGTCGTTCCTCTGAGAAGGGTTGTAGGACCATTCAATTTCAGTCAATGCATGTATTTGGGTTGCACAGATATGTATCAATTTTAACTAACGAGTCTACTCTGCAGCAGGCAAGTTGAGCCCTTTCAGCTTTAGTAAAGCTAGTTGGGAGAGGGAGAAGCCTATTCACATCAAGAGAGTTGGAGAGGACCACTCCTCCCCTCTGTTGAATGTCGAACACGTCCAAGCTGTTGTTGCTACAATGGAGCATACGCATGCTACCGCAACTGATGGTGGCGATCGGTGAAGTTGTTGGCTGTTTTGTTGGCTGTTTTAGTGAAGTTGTTGGCTGTTTTTGTTGGCTGTTTTTGGTGAAGTCATTTTGTTGGAGTCAAAAGTTTGTAAGTCGTTTTATTATATAAAGTTGTGTTTTATAGTATTTGTGTTCTTTTAAGTATTTTATGTCTTTCTATCATCCTAGAAAGACGTTTGTTTTTTGTGATCAAAAATTTGGGTCCCTCTCCCAAATTTTTGATTGCATCAAAAGTCCTTTGCTGCCAAGCATAGCACACCGCATGAGACCCTCGTGCCTGTGGATGCTGCGAAGCAGTACGGACCCCATGCCAAAACAATTGAGTGCGAATTGCAGCAGGGATCAGATGCTGGTATGCAAAAGAGTGAAGATCAAAACCCAATGGAACTTAATCACATTTTTTTTTTTGCATGGAGCTCACGCACAATATGGTGCAACTATTGGCTATTGCGAGCAGCTCATGGACAACAGCCAACAGATAGTGCCCGACCAGCTTGGCGAACTGAACATGGATCAACAGGAGTGTGAAACTATGCTGGACGAATCCTGCGAGAATGCAGAAATTGAAAGCCCCATCACCCATTGCTTGGTTAGTGATGATACAATGGAATTAAATGTCAATGGAGACGTTTCTTGCAGTTGTATAAATCCCCCTATTACAACCAGCAATGATCATAAACATTCAGGTCTATGAAGTTGTTTGACAAAATGCCCAACGGGATCATAACAATGTTAATGGCCAATTTCAGCTTGCTAGCTAGCCCTTTTCTTACTCTCATGCAACAAAAAATACTCCCAGCAAGCTGGCTACGTGGAAGATGCCTCAATTCAATCCATTAGAGAAGATCACCAAGGATGAGGTGCTGGCAAATGATGGTATTTCAGTTTGTCTAAAACTTGATTCAGTGCAAAAAAAAATACATTCACAAGTTGGAGAGAGCATTAGTTGGCAAGTTCATAGGCAAACGAATCCCAAATTTACTTCTCCACAATAAGCTAAAGAAGAGATGGTCCCATTTGGGAGAGTTCCAATCAATTTTTGTTGCACCCAATTGTTTCATTTGTCTCTTTGACAATGTTGAAGCCAGATATGTCGTCCTAATGGGAGGCCCTTGGACAACGTCTAGATATATAGTTGGACAATCTCTAGATATATAGTTGTCCTTAATAAATGGTCCCCATCATTTTCTCCCAACTTTTTGCATTGATTAAATTCACCAATTTGGATTTAGTTTCCACAATTGTCTCTTATGTATTTGGATAGTTTAAATATTGCTCGCATTGTCGCGATGTTTAGAGAACCGTTATGGAATGATTCTCCGACAAGTTAATGGAGTAGATGTGCATATGTAAGAGTTTGAGTCGGAGTTGACCTAGCACAAAGACTACAACAAAGACCAAGGGTGTAAACGAGTCAATCCGAGCTCAAGTCAACCCTAGCTTGAGCTTAAGCTTGATTAATTACTAGAGCTCGAGCTCTAGCCCAAACTTTAATCTACAAGTTTGAGCCGGCTCACAAGCGGGCTCATTTATTATAAAAGAGATAAAATGATTATGACTTAAGCAATTATTACAATAAAATAGTAAAAAAAATGAGAATTTATAAGAAAATTAATAAAAAATAACTTAGAATCAGAAATTGAAATATAATTATTAAATATTTTTAACAACTTTGTACTTTAAATCCTAAATCCTAATATTTTAACTATATTTTATATTAATGTTGTTTTAAACAAGTCGGTACACGAGCTAACGTTTAGAGTCAGGGTTGGCTGAAGTTTAGCTTGTTAGCTCATCGAGTTCAGCTCAGAAGCCATTTATTGAGTCAAGCCTGAGCCGGCTCACAGGTTAGTTTGACTCACTTACACCCCTAGCCAAGAGTTTGGATTATGGGTTTCTTGGCAATTTTTTTCAAAAAGTGGAGTATGAGGGCCTCTCTCAAATATACTTCAATTATGGTTTCATTGGGCATAAGATGGACATATGCCCAGCCAAAAAACAGCCCCAAGCTGCCCCCATGCAGCCTCAACAACAATCCACTCTCCAAATACATCCAGGAGATGATAAATTTTGCTGCCATTGCTCCCAAACAACCCTTAATTCTGGAAAGTAGTAGTTCTGATCCCAGAGCTCAGCCACCAACTACAACAGCACCTCTCCATAGTGCAGAATTCTCATCCAATCAGCAGCAAGCCGCTCTTTACTCCCATTCTCCTCAGTGCAATGTTGATGGCAGCCCTCCAATTCTCAAAGGGGCAATGCAAAGTGAGGTTTCTCAGCTGCGATAAGGAACTCCTTGGGCCATGTATTCTTGTTGCCAATCGCCGAAATGAAAAGCCACAGCCTCAAGCTGTCAAGGAAGTTGTCATTACCCGACAAGATTGCACTCACAACATGGACAATGGGGGAAAGATCAAGCCTGATAGTGACAGCCCACTACAGATTTTTTTTTCTGAGAAAGTCAAGCAAATGGAGAACTTTTCCAATAGAATTTTGAATCTTACAAAGCAACGGCGGACAATTTCATAAGCCTATTTTCAGAAAGAGTTGCTACAACTTGGACCGATTTCCACCGTGCCTAAAAAGAGGAAGAATGCACAAAACAACTTCATTGGTGGGGATGTGATCCCCTCATATGCGCAATGATGTGTTCCTCTCATGTCATTTGCAATGCGTGCCTGCCATGCCACAATAATCTAGGCCTCTGCCAGAGCACTGTGATACTACTCGGTCTTCTAGGTTGTTTCAAACCCTTTCGGGGTATCCCCCCTCCTCTCGTGCGGTTTTTTGTTGGTGTCCAATACAATTACATTATGGACCTCATCTTGCCAGCTGAGGGGCCATTGGTTTTATCTCTTTTTGGTTGTATTTTTTTATAGTTGTTTTTGTGTATAAATGGATACATAATATGATAATATAGAAGTCTTCACCCTTTTTGCTTTAATTTGTTGAGGGAGGTATCATGTAAGGGGCTCCAAACTAGTTTGTATTCTCTTGTACTTTTTATGCTTTTTTAATTAATGCAAATGCAACTTTTAAAGAATACCTAAACAAATGTAATCAGAAGCACTTTTTTGATCCCCTAAAATCCTAGAGAGATCCCTTAGATCTATGTACACTTTTTGAGACCCTCCATCAAACGAAGGGACCTTTAATAAAGAAACAAGACTTCCAATCTATACTCTCCTCTCCCTAATCTTCTCTTTACAATGTATTATTCCCCATCAATCTATTACTCAAGAGTCAGTCTTGGTGTTCACAAAACGGTCAGGAAGGGCTAATGATCATAATGAGGATTGAGTACATATATATACATGTTGCATGGAACAGTAAGAAGTTCCAAATGCTTTCATAAACAGAAGTATCAGAGTCGCATGAGCATGTCTTCATGACTGTTATTCATCCAAACTCCCCACATCCAATAAATTCCCGATTCAATTAAGAAAAGACGCGCAGTACCAAGAAGAGCTTTACTGTTCAATTAGCGGTTACTTATTAATTCTCTTGACACAAAAAGGGACCTCTCAGCCAATAACAATATATATATATATATATATATATATATATATATATGTAAAAATTAATCAGCGCTTTATTGAAATTATAACAAGAAAACTATACACATGGCAGTTTGGAGCTGAAAATATAAAGAATGGATAATTAATTTTTAATATAGACAAACAAGTCATGCAAAAAAAATAAGGCACAGAAAAAACCCACCTTCCTCGCTGCGAGCTCTCAATGGGGGCCTCGAGCGGCAGACCTCGCCACCAGCTCCCAAATCCGACGCAAGAACCGGCCTTTTCAACGCCTCCATTGATCTCCCCCTCGAAAGAAATCCCACGCATGTACACCTCCTCCCAGCCCGCCGCCGATCTAACGGTAAAATATACGGTCGAGATGTGGACGGACCAGCGGCACCCACATACGGCGCAGAAATCCTTCCCCCAAGGTAAGATCCGGCGAGTGGAGGCGTCGCCGATAGCAAAAGAATCGCCTTGAAAGAATCCAAAGAGGCTGTATAAGTAGTCATGGAGACAGCTCAATAACGGCACATGGACACGCTCAAGCCCTAACCCTATTTCTGACGAGGAAGCAATTGACTACAGAGACCAGTGTGGGAATCAACAAAACGGAAGCCTATGGGCTGCCAAGTATTTATAGGGCAGCAGTGCTTCTTTAGAGACTAGAGAGCAATAGCGAATTTGAGTAACGAATGCTTCCGCTTCGTTTCTAATGAATGAGAAGAGCAAGTGATAAAAATAGGGCAAGTGGCGCTGAAGAGCCAGGCTTAGTCGTCTTATTGAGCCGACTCTACGAATCAAATTTTGACACGTGAAGTGCGCACTATCGTACACGTGTCTGATAGCCTAGGAAAAGGTGAACACTGCGGATAAGAGTACATCCTGCTTTTTTCCAAAAAAAAAAAATTTGGAGAACCATTCTTCTAATATCGGTTGATATAATTATTTTAAAAAAGGTAAAACTAATAAATAAATTGATATTTTAAAAAATACTTAATCAAATAAAAATCAAACATCCTTGTCCAATAGATCACAATATTCGGTTATTTCTCAATAAAAAAATTATTTCATAAATTTAGCCGTTAGAGTTATTGTATATCAAAACATTCCCAAAAAGATACTAAATTATTAATTTTATATGAAGATCCGGCACAGGTATAGATAAAAGAGGAAAACAATGAGAATTGATCCAATTAAAATAATTTCAATGGTATGTTAGTAGTTGTAAATTCTCTTCCCCGTGATAGGGTTAGAAGAGACATGTGGCATGAGAGTTACCTTTAATAGATTGTTTATTGTGTGCTTGTTTATTCTATGTTGAGAATGGGAGACAAGAGACTAATAAATCATGCATAAACATTGATGTTGATATTGAAAGTTAAACTTAGAGTCAATGTCAAACATCAATTTTATAGGTGATGATGTATGTTGATGTTATTGGTGAGGACTAATGAAAGTCAGTGGGTGGCAATGTAGTTGGAAAATTTTGGTCGAGCAACAATATTAAAAAGGTAAAAAAAACATCGTCAAGTGATGGTATCAATATATCATAGTCAGTTGATGATAGTCTAGGGATTGTAATCAAGCCATAATTGTTGGGGACCATGATTGAATGAAAGTGGTATGATGGCAGCAATCAAAATGGTCAAATGACAACTGTTAAGCTGTGGTTTGCTGAAGTTTATCAAACTATCATGGTCCAATAGAGATGGTTGGGCAATGGCCCAAGTGCTATAATGGTGGTGCTTAGGCGACCCCTAAGATTTTTCAAGTGTGAGCTCTCTTGATTCTCCAACCGAGGTATTATTCCTCTTCAGATAAAGTTTGGTCTATTTATAGTTTTCAAGGGTTTCATGCTCTATAAATTTACCCAAATTGTATAACGCTTCATTGGTTTGCATGCATTAATTATGTCAGAATTAAGCAAATTTATGCTTGTTGGATTTACCATGTCGAGGCTCTTGTGATTTTTCTGCAATGGTCGTCTAATTAATATCATAGTTTTTCTAATTATATTCAAGTACTTCATCTGGATTCGTTCAATGCTCTAGTTGAATCACTCTTTATATTGATAGGTTTGGTTTGTCAAGACATTCAATTTAACTCCAATTTGATGAAACCAAAGTATGAATGATTCTGAATTTGATGCTATATGTTTTCAATTCAAATATATATAGAGATTCATGCTCGGTTGCATTATTTTTAATGGCAAAACAAGTACAAATAATGAGTAGCATTTCTTATATTTTTTTATCAATTTTACAGTATCATTTCTTCATGCTGTAAATAGTCTGTAAAGGCTTCTTTGCCTACTTATGTGCTAAAGGACAAACACATTTAGTGCAATATCCAAAGAGGATGACCTTTGGGGTTTGAGTATGTCAATTTGACTGAACCACTATTATTATGTGTGGAATCTGATTGTGTTGATTAATCTGGTTATAGTGTTTTCTCGGACCTCAAAGCTTATCGTGTTCATTAGGGGTGCAGGGGGTTTACCCCTTGCTTGGGTTTCATAGAATGCCTGGTGCTATGTACCCGAGCATCACTGTGTTACATACCCGAGCGCCTCAACGCTGAATGACAGAGAGCAGAGCACCGCAACGGTATAGATATAACACTACAGCTGTGCAAGATAGAGACTTGAGCATTGCATCGCCCCAAACTAGCGCTCAGCACTGCAAGACAGACTGGATGGTTTTCTTTCACATTTTTATAAAGGGTTGCATCCTTTGGGGTTATTTTACTTGGTTTTTTCTTCTATTTTGAGTATGTAGACATTGAGAAAGATGTATGTGAGAAGAGAATCAAGGGGAGAGTGAGAGAGGAGATAGATATGTACTTATTTCTCCCAATTTTTATAGTGAATTTCTTGATGTGGTGTGGCTCCATATAAAGGTATGCATTAACTTCTTACTAAAGGAAAGATTCATGGTTTAAAATCTATTGACATGTTAAGATTGTGTACATATCAAGAAACATAGGGTGAGTTTTTCAAATACTGGTTTGAATGTCAAGTCAAAGAAGTTAAAGTTAATGTATATATATGTATGGGGTCTTGCTCCATTTACTTAAATAAGAGGATCTTTGTATTTTGTCACATTTATTGATGATCACAGCAAGAAGGTATTTGTAACTTCTTAACACACAAGTCAGATGTGTTTGATGTTTTTAAGAAGTGAAAGGCCATGGTTGAGCTTGAGACTTGTCTCAAGCACAAGTGTCTCATATCTAATAATGGTGGCGAGTATCGTGATAAGAATTTTAAGAAGTATTGTGCTTTGAATGAGACCAGGTATTAGTTTACTGTTCCAAGAACACCACAGCATAAATAGTATTTCATAACACATAAATAGAACTATTACTAAGCGTGTCACAAGTATGAGATTACATACTAGTCTACCCAAGCAGTTCTGAGCAGAGGCAATGAATATTACAGTTTATATGATCAATCATGGCCTTTCAGTTCCTCTAAATGAGGGGTACCTTATGAAGCATGGAGTGGAAAGGAGGTTAGTATATCTAACCTCAAAGTTTTCTATTGTTCATCATATGCTCATGTTGATGTAGGGTAGGAGTATGTTTGATCCAAAATCTATCAAGTGCATATTTATTGGATATGACTTAGATGAATTTGATTACGAATGCTGGGATTATCAGAATCAGAAATTCATCAAAAGCAAATATGTTAAATTCAATGAAAGTGAAATGCATGATGATAGAAATGGGACCCTTGAAGATTCTTCCAAATATGATGATCAAGAAGATAAAGTTGTTGAAGCATAGAGAGTATCTTAGACTCATGATACTGAAATTAGGATATCAAGCAAAATCTCAAGGCCACTATAAGGGCATTCTCCTTCCTTGTACTATCTATTGATGACAGATAGTGGTGAACCAAAGTGTTATGATGAGTCATTTAAGTTGATGATTTAAATAAGTGGGAACAAGCCATGGATGATGAGATGAGTTCACTTGAGTTGAATCAGACATGGGAGTTGACATAGCTATTAGATGGCAAGAGAGAACCGCATAATAAGTGAGTTTATAGGCTAAAAGAAGAACCTGATAGTAGCAAGCGCTATAAGCCCAAGATTGTACTTAAAGGTTTTCAACATAAGGGATGAGTGTAATTCATTGAAATTTTTTTCTCAACTGGTGAATATGACTATAATCAGAGTTGTAATGATCATGGTAGCTATAGAGGATTTATATCTAGATCATAAGGATATAAATATAGCATTTCTTCATGGTGACCTTGACAAAGAGTTATATATGATGCAACATCATATATATATGGTCACAGGTAATTGAGTCTTGGTGTGTAGACTCATGAGGAGCTTATACGAGCTAAAGCAAGCACCAAGACAGTGGTATAAGAGATTTGATAGGTTTATGTTAGATAATGGGTACACAAAGTGCGAGGCATACTACTATTATTTTTTCAAATATTTTGATAACTATTAAATTATTTTTTTTATGTGGATGACAAACTAGTTGTATGTTCAGATATGGAGAAGATAAAATGCCTGAAAAAAATAGTTATCAAATGAGTTTGAGATGAAAGGTCTGGGTCTAGTAAAGAAAATTCTTGGTATGATAATCTATAATGATAGAAGTGCATATATATTGAAGTTATCTTAGCTAGAGTATGTTGAAAAGTTGCTTCACATATTCAACATGAGTGAGGTAAAGCCAATTTGCACTCCCTTCGATATTCACTTTTAGTTATCCAAGGAACAACCACTTAAATCTGAAGCATAGAAAGAACAGATGAAGAAGATTTCATATACTTAAACAGTTGAAAGTATGATGTATGCTATGATCTACATAAAATATGATATAACATATGAAGTGGGAGTTGTCAGTAGATTTATGAGTAACCCAGGCAAACTTAATTCATTGGGAGGCGATTAAGTAGATTCTCATGTACTTGATAGGATTAGTTGACAAAGCTCTTTACTTTAGTGGTGCAGGGATTGATGTACAAGGCTATGTAGATTCTGATATTGCTGGAGACCTTGATGGTAGGAGAAGCATAATAGGTTATATCTTCACTTTAGGAAAGACAACAGTTAGTTGGGTTTTCAAGTTACAAAAAATTATTTCGCTCTCAACTATATAAGTAGAGTACATTTCTATCACTGAGACTAACAAGGAGATGATTTGGTTGTAAAGTTTCTTGATAGAACTTGGCAAGGGATAAATAAATGGAAAGCTATATAGTGACAACATGAGTGTTATAATTCTAGCCAAGAATATTGTATTTTATACTATGACGAAGTGCATCCAGCTTCGGTATCATTTCATAGGTCACTTCTAAGGAGAAGATACACACAATCATGAATTCTATAGACAAGCTAACGAAGATGGTGACAATTTATAAACTGAAGCTATATGTAACTTCAGTAATTGGTTTTCATGAAGGATGAAAGCAGGGGTGGGCCATAATGCTGGTATAATAATTGGTGTTACAAATCAAGAGAAAGATTGATTGTAATCAATTACAAGTGGGAGATTGCTATGTGCGAAATTTGATTGTATTGATCAATTTGGTTATTCTATTATCTTGGACCTCCAAATCTTGTTGTGTTCGATAGGGGGGAGGGGTACCCCTTTGCTTAGGATCCATACAGTGCCCCAATGCTATGTACATGAGTGCCCCGTTATTATATACATGAGAGTCTTAGTGCTGAACGATAGAGCATAGAACGTCACAACGGTATATATACAAGGTGCAAGACCGAGACTTGAGTGCCATAGCAGCCCAAACTGTTGTCACTGTGAGATGAACCGAACAATTTTATTTCTTGTTTTTCTTAAGGGTTGAGTCCCTTGGGGTTATTTTACTTGGCTTTCTCTTGTATTATGAGTATGTAGACATTGAGAATGATGTATGTGAGTAGATAAGCAAGTAGAGAGTGAGAGAAAAAAGAGATTTATACTTATTTATCTTAATTTTTATTGTGAATTTCTTGCTGTGGTGTGGCTACGTGGTTTTTTTCTCTATTTTGGATTTTTTCACATTAAATTCTGATGTCCTTTGCTTTTTCGTTGCTATTACTTTCTTACTTGTTTCGTCATTGTGGTGTTTACTCCTCAATCTTCACTGATAACTATAATTTTGGTTTGTATATTCTTACTTTTTTTGCAATATTAAATTAATGTACTCTAGTTTGATTGTTGATTATCTTTGTGAAACAATTTTGGGTGAATCTCTGGTTGAAGTTTTTTATTTAAAATTAAAAGAAAAAGGAAAATATTTATTTAATGAAAAAGTTCAAAAAAAACACAAAAAAATGTATTTGCTTTTGAGTTTAGTTTGAGTGCTTTATTTTCTTAAACGCTTTCACATATTATATTTTAATCTTATTTTGATTTTAAAAACAAAAGATATTTAGAGAATGCCAAAACAAATTTAAAAAACAATTCTTATTGTGGAGGACCTTTGGGGAGTTGAGTAGGTTGATTCAATTGAATCACTATAAATTTGATGTGTATATTCTTATGTCTATTGCAATATTAAATTAATGTACTATGGAATGGCTGTTGATTATCTTTGTAGAATAATTTTGGGTGAATATGTAAAACCCTTTAAATTTTTAGCAAAATATTTGATAAAATAATATTTAAAAATTTAGACTAGTTTGTATGGCTTGCTGAGCTGTTGTATCTCCCTATGGCTGTAATTCTGATTTTTAGGATCTGAGAAAGGGAAAGAGATTGTGTACTAGCAGTTCATGATCAAATATGAAGTCGTAGATATTTATTATTTTGATTTGTATACAGTCATGACTAATTTAATTTTTAATTATATAGCTCTTGCATGTAGCCATGTAATGCAGTGTCTATATTTATTTTGATAAAAGAAAGAAATTTTATGAATGAGTTTTTTAGTATTCGAATATTTTAGTAATTATGTAGTATGTAGTTTATTTCAATAAATATCGATAGAAAATCTGAAATAATTATTAAACTAGATCTTAGGGTTTGCTTGTTACAACTCAGAATGATAGGACATATTCTGACCGTGTTGTGTTGTGACAAGCTTTTATGGTATCAGAGCAATAATTTTGAAATTGGATCGTAAAACATAGTTATATATATAAATTAATATGTAAGTCAAGTGGGATAGTTTCAAGTCTATCTGAGTGTTCATTATTTTTGTTTTATGTGCATGTGTGTTTAGTTGCATATTCTGTGTGATTATATATCCACTAGCATACAGCTCCTGTATATAGTCCTACTCCAACAGTTGGTTTAAATACAGTTTTATAGTTTGCTACATTGATAGCCTAGATGATGGGTGAGGCACATAGTAGGATTATTATTGTTAGATCTGAAGAGGTAGACAAACATATATAGATGTATATGAGATTGAAGCCTCTGAGATTTTGAGGGTACTGTTGAGCTTAGAGCATTAGAGGACTGGTTGGAGGAGGTTGAAGAAAAAGATATTTAATAGTAGGCAATGTCCTCTTGAGAGAAAGGTATCGTTAGCAGTCTTTCTATTGGATGGTGAGGCAGAGCGTTGGTGGATGGGCCAGTAGGAGGAGAGAGAGAGGGAAAAATTGGGTTTTGGACAACTTTAGGTCATTTTCGTCCTTCGGCCCAGTTGAGAAACTTGTTCGTTTCAATGTAAGACACATTACGCCAATCTCAATTTTTAAAAATATGTAAATTTTAGCGAATATTTCAATTAAAATTTTGTATCCATTAGCAAAAAATGGAGATAACTTTGCACTTGTAAAACTTTCACCACTTAACTTTTTATATATTGTATACATAACAATTATGCATATTTTGAATATTTTTTTTAAATTTTTGTACCAATAGTTTTGAAATTTGTGGGGTTTTTATTGAATAAAAAATTATCGAGATGTTGAAAAATAGTGATGTAGTACAGTAAAATTCTTAAAATATTATTTTGCACAATCCATAGTAATTTGATAATTTTTTGAAAATTTGTATTTTTGTCTAGTTGGATTTTCTCTTGTCTACCGTTATACAATACTGTAAACTTTTGATACATACTTAATTACTCTTTAATTATTATAATATGATGATATATGTGATTAAATTATATCTGTTGGGAGACATAAGGGGTCAGAATCCTTTGAGATTCTGTCTGTGTTAGTGAAATTCTAGGAGATATAAGAGGCCAGAATCCTTTGACTTTTTTTCTAAGACATGGATATCTGATATGTTCGATCTGGTGCTATAAGCACAATTAAAAAGAGAGGCATAAGGGGCAAGAATCCTTTGAAATTCTATTTTGGTCTGAAAAATTTGATCTGAACTACTCTATGATATGAATTTCAATTTATTCATTTATTTTGTACTATTATTTGAATCATAGAATAATTGCTATACATTTATCACATTTTTCAATTTTGTGATTCTCATTTCAGTGATTTATTTAAATTGTAATTAATTAACTACTTTTAAATTTTCAGCAAAATATTTGATAAAATAATATTTGAAAATTTAGATTAGTTTGTGTGGCTTGCTGAGCTGTTGTAGCTCACTGTAGTTTTACATATGGTTTTCATAATCTATGAAGGGGAAAGAGATTGTGGACTAATAGTTCAAGATCAGATCTAAGGTCATATGTATTTTGTTATTTTATTTTTTATACGGTCATGACAAATTTAATTTTAAGTTCTACAGCTCTTGCCTGTAGTCATGTATTATAATATATATATTTATTTCGATGAATGAAAGAAATTTTATGAATGAGTTTTTCAGTATTCGAATATTTTAGTAGATATGTAGTATGCAATTTATTTCAATGAATATCGACAAAAAATCTGAGATAATTTCAAAACTAGATAGATCTCAGGGATTGTTTGTCACAGCTTAACACGATAGAACCTGTTCTGGTCAGGTTGGGTTGTGACAAAATATCTAGTTGAAGTTTTTTATTTAAAATTAAAAAAAAAAGAAAAATAAAATATTTGTTTTATGAAAAAGTTTTAAAAAAGCAAAAAACCGTATTTGCTTTTGAGTTTAGTTTGAGTGCTTCGTTTTCTCAAATGTTTATGCATATTATATTTTAATTTTATTTCTATTTTTGAAAGAAAGATTTTTAGAGAATACCAAAAACTATTTAAAACTATCAATTCACTCCCCCTCTCTCTTGGTATGCCATAAGTATTTTCATTATTAAATAATAAGATTAACAAATAAATAGCTTATGAAAGTTAGATTGTTTTTCCCTATTCCAATTCTATCATATCATAGAGCTTTTTGCTCATCTTTGATTTTCTATCTCTAATTGCAATAGTTGTTCATACTTAATGATTTAAAATAATACAAACATGAAGCATGAAAATCAAGTGGAGAAGAAGCTAACAAACTTAGGCTCAGAGCTGTGAAATCAAAAGGCTAACAAAGAAATTTCCTTATTATAATGTTGTTCCAATAAAAATAATTTGCTAAAAAGTTTATGAAGTGTTTAACTTTAATGACACAATCTAATGAAGATATATTATTTAATTTATATATTTTTAGATAAATTGTAAAATAAATAAATTGTGTGAATATTACACAACACAAAAGATTTGGAAACAAATTTTGCATGATGCAAATCATGCATGAAATAAAGCTCCTATCCATCTCAAAGAAGTATATCTTGTTTGGTTAGGTTCCAATTTAATTACCAAATTCATTTTAGGTTTGTCGCTTAAAGAAGGTTTGCTCATGAGCTCTCTTTACTACTTCTTTATAGTGGCGTAAACATAATTTTTTTACTTGGGGGGGGGGATAACTTTAATCTTGCTTGAGCTTATTTTTATATTCAGAAATAAACCCAAAATATAAAAATAAAAAATAAAAAAATCTAATTAAAAGTCTAAGATTGTTACAATAATGACACCAAATAAATTCGATTTACTTATAGTTTTTCAATAAAAAGAACTCTTTTCCTGACCCATATTATAAAGTCATAGCATTATTACCTCCTAATCGTCAAAATCAGAGGAAGCTCTGTTTGGGAACTCTTCCCCTCTCTCTCCGCCCCTGCTTCTTGGTATGATCGAACGGAAGAGTAAAATTTAGTTTGGGACAGTTTTTGCACTCCCTTGATCTTCAAACCTCAAATATATTTGGTCTCTGTTTGGCCATTAATTTTTCGTTGTTTTCACGTATTGTTTGGGCTAGAAAATTGCTTTAAAAAAAAACTACTTTTTACACAATAGTTTTATAATCACTTTTATAAATCATTATAGTTATTTAATTAAATATAATAATGCCCGAAGGAGACTATTTGATGAAATGAAGGCATCTTCCATGTTAAGTCGGCCATGCATGCATGCATTTGCCTTCATGTCTACTTTAGTATGATTTCACCATCCTTCATTGTCTACTCATCTTTCCGACATAAAAACAAGCATTTGGTGAGTGATATTCAGCCATCTAATCGAATCAGGAAAAGAAGATAATTCCTTATTACTTAAACTTGAATGATTATCTCCACTATAAGTAAGGACATAACTTTTTGTAGCTCTATAGAAAAGCCAAAAAACATGTCAGTGATAAATATTGTGTCACGTGTTTTTATATGAACCGTTAATTAATATTTTCTAATTTGTTCTTAAAATTGGGGTATATTTTGCATAATTCCTATTTAGTATTAGGTATATGTTGTATGGTTTGATAAATATAATATATTACTTAATAGTCCTTATGTACCTTTGAATGTTTAATTGGCTAATATATCCTCATATATCCCTCCTTTGCAGAATAATAAAGCATTAAGAAATTAAATGAGAAACACTGGTTCATGAGTTTTTGTTATTGAGAATCTTTAAAATTGTAATAATTGGTCCGGGGGTGGGGCAAGTGGAAAAAATATATATAATAAAAATAAATATAAATGTGCAAAAATAATTTAATTTGTACATAATCATTTTTCACAGACTACTTGTTAGTGTTAGAAAAATTTAACATAATTAGATGAAAATAGTGGGAGGTTAAGAGGCTTTCCTATTTTTGAATGGGCAAATTACGTGAAAAAAAAAAGGTCGGCTGAGAGCAAAAAAAAAAAAAAAAATCATGAGGACAAATTACAAATAACCCTTATTATACTAAGACTTTTTTATGTTTTTAGGTACTGACCACTATACCGTTTCTAGTGAACCTTTGCTTACTGGTGGGGAGGGCCTTTCGGTTGTGCCTTCAACTGATGAATTGTGTGATCCTGCTGAGCAAGTTACTATTGGGATTGATGGGTCTTTGACTGTTGTCTTGCCGTTAGCTCATTACTGTGACAATAATGTGGATCTTATGGGTGCTGCTACTGTTTTATCCCCTGGAGGGAAGCCAGATTTGAATGCCCCTGTTCTATCTAGGGAGGATAATGTTGTGCTAGATGCTGGTGTCAATATTTTAGATGTTGCTGATACTGTGTTGTCACCTAATGCTACTCCTTTTATTCCCTCGTGTGTGGTGGACGATTTTGGTCATACGGTTGTGATTGAGGCTTTGCCGGCTGTTGATCTGGTGCCGATTTGTACTGAGATTTTGGTTTCTACTCCTGTTATTGTTGCGCCTGTCTCTGCTGCGTGTGGTAGGGGGCCTGGTGGGTTGGTTGATGGTGATTCGCCTGTTTTAGGTGTTGTGGGTGATTCTGTTCAGCTTTAGAATAGTGCTATGAATGTGGATACAAATGTGTGTGGACAGGTGGTAAATTCGGATGTGGAAGGCTTGTTGGTCAATTCTCAAATTTTGGTTAATGTACATGTAATCTTAATGGCATCCCAAACTATGATGTACCATGTGGGAGGTATTTTCGGATTGGATGTTAAGCCCCATGGTGATTGGTTGCATAATTCGTTTGAATATGAATCTGATTCTGAGTCATATTCAGATCCTGGAAATGAGTTTAAAATGGCTCGTGATAGACCTCTTACGGTTGCTTCTCATGGGAAATTTTGGACTAGAGGTGGGAGAAGAAGATAATTCATTTTTGAGAATCTTTAAAATTGTAATAATTGGTCCGGGGATGGGGCAAGTGGCAAATATATAAAAAAATAAAAAATAAATATAAGGGTGCAACAATAATTTAATTTGCACATAATCATTTTTCATAGACTACTTGTTAGTGTTAGAAAAGTTCAACATAATTAGATGAAAATAGTGGGAGGTTAAGAGGCTTTCCGATTTTTGAATGGGCAAATTACGTGAAAAAAAAAGGTCGGCTGAGAGCAAAAAAAAATCATGAGGACAAATTACAAATAACCCTTATTATACTAAGAGTTTTTATATTTTTAGGTACTGACCACTAGACAGTTCCACCCCTGATTGTTCCCTATAATGCAATATGTTGATTCCTCAATTATTGGGCATCTTAGCATTCTAAGTGTCCCTTGCCCAAACTTTCATTCTTTTAATTTAAAAAGAATGACCATCATTCATTTGTAAAAATGTATAATATAACCTTGGTCTAGCAATTGTGTGATTTGGCTTCAAACCTTCTATTACAAAGTTTTGAGTTCGAGACCTAACATAGAAGGGTATGTTTGTGGCTTTTCAAATTTAATTTGCCTGATAGTTCAAAAAAATGGAATCTGGTTAAGAGGTGATATGATCTTTATTTATTTTAATTATTAAAAATGATTCTTTAAAAATGTTGCCAAAAATATTATATAAAATGCCCAATATTAAGATTTATATATTTAGCATTTAAACTTTACTATTTACATATGTAGTTTTCAGAACATCAAAAGTAATATCTCCCAGTAACATCTTGCCACCTGTCACCATGCTAATAGTCTCGGTTGCCCTTCAAATGTTATAGTTTTCTTACAGTTATTTAAAATTATTTTTTAGTACAATTTTTTTTAACAAACTAATTTTGCACAAAAATATTGATTTGAAAAGAAATAAAAATGCTGTGCCAAACAAAACCTTAGAGAGGGAGAGAGATGTGAATGGGAGTATATTTGCATGAGATTTATAAAAATAGATTTGAGATTAATGAGATGCATGAGTGGAAAGAATCCCAGTAATCTCAAATCTCCCTCTTGGCTAGATTCTATTGCAACTTTTTCCATCATATCCTGTGAGATCTAGTGGTGGAATATTTTTTTTCATTGTTAGAATTTTTTTAGTAGAGTTAATGTTGTATTATATAATATAAAAAATAAAATTAATTTTATAAATATACATATTCTAATTTTTAAGTGCCGTATGTTTGTATATATTAATATATGCAAATCATTACAATATACTTTAATTATTTCACCCCCTTTCGCTCATAAAAAGTATTATATGCGGAGTCTAGACTGAAAGAATCGTCTGAACAATAAGTAAAAACTAATTTAATACACATTTTATATAAATATATATACGAATGATTTTTTTTTAAAATTTTTTACGCACAGAATAATTTCTCTTTCCCTTTGTTTTTTTTTTTCTTTTGGGTCGGTAAGAGCATCTCCAACCGAAGGCCAAACGTGCCTATGGTGTCGTTCGACTCCAGCAGAAGGTCGAATCTTTCGCCATTTACTTGCGGGTGAATAGTGCGACGTCACGTCAATATTGGCCACTGTTCACATACCCTATTTTGCTCTCTCAATCGAAAAAAGGCGGGAAAGGGAGAAGGATCTTTACTTGACAGAAGCACTTAAAATGAAATTAGATTGGAACAGCATCAAGTCATTTTAGAATTTTGTTGTATTTTATCGTGAAAAATAAAGTTCTTCATTGTAGATGCCCTAAGTTATTGTCTTCTTTTATTTCTCTATCGTCGTCCATGCATGCTTTTGTAAGCTAGGTGGCTCGTCTTCGCCATCGTTAACTTTGAAAATGCCTGTTTTACTACGCTTGCTATCGTGGACGAAAATATGTTAAAAAACTAGCCAAAGCCCTTCGGAATGGTTCTTATCACTAGCGTTCCCTCGCCAGGGTTTCTTTATAGCTAGGGTTTCCCGATTACTGGAGTTTCTTGCTGACCAGGGTATCTTGAACATTCTTCTGGGCCGTCTTACTTTCGTGTTTCTATTTTTAACTATAAGTTTTTTCAGCATCCATTTTTTAAGTTGGCGTTCACAAGTCTGTATCATTGCATTTTGGAATTGCTTCAAGGATATTAAAAACCTGTCTGGTTTAGTGTTCTTGTTTACGCTCAGTTTCTGACATATCTGGTGCGAGTCACTGCTTATGACTGCTTTACTTAAAATTGAACTTGTTTCTTTTCAGTCTTCATTCTAATTTGTCCTTACCTCTTTTTATTGATTTTATTTTGTACTTTAGGATTGTTAATTTGTTGTTAAGCTGAACATGGGTCGAATTACTATAGACTGTAAATAATCTATGTATGCTGATCTAGAAAGGTAGATAAAAGATGCAATGTATGCGCCTATATTTCAGCTTTTGGCATGCTAATATTGAGTGGTTAGAATTGCCATAGCTTAAGTGGCACTTCTGGTTGCACTGTTGATTAAATATATTTTTTTTCTTTGATATTTGATTGATTCATTGACGGTTTAATGCATGATTGTTATACGCCAAAGCAATAAAATGTAGGAAATCAGAGACATTAAGGGACTGTAGGGATAAATAGGCAACTTAGAGATTGACTAGAAATGTAGAAATCAATTGGTAAAGAAGAGTCTGAAAATTAGAGGATGTCCATGGTATTAATGGGGGAGAAAGATGGGAGCCAAAGCTCATTTATTCATTCATCTTGCTTCTCCTAATTTTCCCAAGGGGGGAGTTTTATAGATCACAAGGACTCAAATGACCAATTAAAACAATTGACTGCAACTTTATAAGCCTAATTACCTAAGACCCATAGTGACTCATTAACTCATCGTAATTTAACCATCATGTTTATTCTCTAATAGAGTTCATCCCTTCACAACAACCTTTCCCTCAAGGTCGAGAAAATACCCAAAAAATTGGTGAAATTGGTTGAAACGGCATGAGCTGAGCGGAGGCGGATAGATTGTGCGATGATGAGTTGGGATATGGCATCGATGTAATGATTCTGCAAGTAGGAGTTGGAATAGGTGGAGTTCATTAATTGAAAAGCGGGTAGTGGAGTTCATAAAGCAACGGGGGCTAGTAGACATGGTATTTAGGAGGAAGAATATTTAGTTGCAAGATTTGACCCTTGATCCATTGGGGTTGGAGGTTTGTGGTGTTGATGGAGGTGGTGGTTAGATTTTGCATATATCTGAATGACATAAGCGAATTAGGCGAAGAGATGTGATAGCTGCTTGTAGTTGGGCATCAAAGGAGGAAGGGGTTTGGGAAGAAAAGATTTGGTGAAGCGGTGAAGAGGAAATCTGGCAACGCTAAGTGAGATGGATGTGGAGCATGAAGACAAGACCATGAAATATGGCAAAAGTGTGGATTTTGTAGATGCAGATAAAGATGGAGATGGACACGGCATGGTGAGGCCCAATGAGATTACCTTTGTTATATATCAAAGTAGTAAAATGTAATAGATTAGAGAAATTAGGGAAGTGTAGTGATAAATAGGAAACTTTGAGCTTGCCTAAGCTCCTAAAATCAATTGGGGAAGAAGACACATGCAATTAGAGGATGCCCATGTGGGTCTCCGAAAGGATGTTGCTTGTGGTTTTTAGAATGCAAAGGGTGGGATCGCACTATCTTGTAGGATAAAATGGCCGCTGACCTTTATACTTTATGCAAGCAGGCCGATGTGAATGCAAATGGAATTATACATATGATTTTCCATAGATATAGCGGCTTTAGCCTACACATCTTGATAAATAATAATATGCATAATTCGATGGTCGCGGGATTTCCCTTATTTGATACATCAACTTATATGAGGTTTATTTGCTGTGAGTGTCGATTTCTCATGGGCACAAGTCACCGTGATTAATTATATCTTAGGTCTCAATCTAAGAATACTCTCGATTAAGGATGCTATTTTATTCTCTTTTAGGTTTGACACATAGTGGAATATCTTGGTGTTGACCTTATTTTTGGATGAGGTCATCATATACTACCCCAATTTCTGAATATACATTTAGTGATTGACAATCACCCAACTGTCAATCATTCAGGACTCTATTAACTATAGATCCACCTATTAATTATTCAATCAACAATCAATACTTCCGGCATCCAATCATACATTCAATCAAATATCCACTCTACAATTTAAATTTAAATATATTCAATGCTTCCTTCACTCTCCAACTTTTAGTCAATAATTCAATCAATCAATCACACACTCAACATTTAATCAAACTTTAACATTCAGCCTGCAATCAATCAATGATTATACACATCTACAAATATCAAATATACAATCATCATTGAAAACCTACAATCACCAATTGATTCATCTGACCTAATTGAGCTAGCTCAACTGATCATATACATCATCTACCTTCAATCAAACTCTAAATATCCTCTGATGTTTAACAAACTCCTTTGATCACTTCTCCTAGTGCAATGAGCTTCACTCAACATTCTAACTTGGGCTTTTGAACTGAAGTGGAAATGAATTGAAGCTTACGGTAAAGTGGGCTGGATGTTATTTTGACGAACTAATATGCTGTTTGGAGTGTAGGGAGGGTTTATGTGGGCTAATGGATTGTCTGAAATGGGGATATTTGAGTGGAGGATTTGCTATTTGGGACTTTGAACAACAGGCTGAGAAGTGACAAGAAATTGAGTAGGGTTCACATGTGAGGTCCGTCTGCAGGACTAGGATGTGAGGGATTGGCCCTTTTTTTGTATAGCTGAGAGCAAGAGACAGGGATCGACCTTGGTTTGGACGGTTTGCAGAGGATTGAAGCGAGGTGGTCTGGTAGATTTGTGAACAGGGGATGAGTACAAGGATTTGGCATGGAGAAGCCTGTGGTTTGGGGTTGGCTATGTGAAGTTGACCTTGTGATATGCTTGTAGGAGTTGGATCGTTCAATAGGCTGAGCTAATCCGGCTATATCAGAGGAGGAGGATGGTGGTTGGAGTGGAGGTTGCGACTGGGGTCGGGACAAAACATCAATCGAACGGCTTGGTCGAAGGGAGTGCAAGAATCAAGCTTGTGGAGTTCCGGTTGTGAAAGAATCAGGAGGAGGGAGTTTGGAAGTTGAAGGAGGCGTGTGAGGAGCTGCGACAAGTGACGTTGCAGGCAGTTTGCTATGAGGGATCGAGAGAGCTACGATATTTTTTTAGAAGAAAAAAACAAGTGAAGGCTTCGTCAGCTTCATTTTAACGACGAGGCTTTGCATTCAAACGAGGCGAGCAACATCTATCCGAGGTTTCTCAGCATCGGGATTTCAGCAGAATTCACTGGAGATTTGCATAGAGTAGCCGGTATTTCATCAGATTTCGACGATACAAGGCTATTAAGCATTGATTTGAGTTTTTTTTTTGTATATTTCATTATTTGTTGAAGAGATAATGATGATAAAAGTAATAATATTGTATTAGTATTCTTATCATCAAGCAGTAGAATTCCACATATCTTTTTTTCCTCGATTTGCGTGCATTTCCTCAAAGTTGTGGGTTTGTGGGAGAGCTGATCTACCTCTCGAATAGTAGATCAATTGTATATTTCATTATTTGTTGAAGAGATAATAAAAAACCAGCCCTAATATTTGGTTCCTTCATTTTTCTTCCTATATACTTGCTATTTTTACTTCCAAGATGCATTAAATTGGTATCAGAGTGAGATTTTGGAGAGATGGCAGCATAGAAGGTGGATACGTTGGAAGGCGAAGTGGAGAAAAGGAAATCTCGGATGGTGGAGAAGTTCTCAACCATCGAAGGAAGATTTTCCGCCATGGAAAACCGAATGAAGAGCCGATTTGGAGGGTTGGAGGAGATGATGAAGAAGCTCATGGAGATATAATCCAAAACTCCACTAGCAGTTTTGATTGCTAACCCTAACCAAAATTTGACCGAGATTCCCTTGGCTAAATCTAAGGGATAGGAGATTGGACGGGAGTAGTTCAACGAGCTTCTATCTTCAAGATCCACCTCCTAGGGCTCCGATATGAGGCAGATCATGGTTTACAGATGGGGGACAGTAACGAGGGAATTTTGTGGTGGAGGTGATGGTTTGACCGACCACTATGGGAGTCATTTCGGGCTAGAGGAGTGGGTGACCGGAGATGGAGGGGGTCGAGTTGCGCTACGGGGATCAGTTCATGTAAGGAGGGTGGAAGAAAGGTGAGATTCCCACCCCCGATACATAGGGGAAACATGTAGGGATCACAACAACCGCTACACTGGAGGAGGAAGAAAGCTACTGAGGCGGTGGTGATCATACGGTGAGAAATTTGAAGATGAGAATGATTGAGGAGAAGAAGAGTGAGAGTTCAATAATTGATACACAAGCTCCTTTCGAGGATAAACTGGTCGATAAGGAGAAAGATGCGAATGAAGAGGACAAATAAATAAAATTGCAAAGCCAAACTGATGGTGTTGATCAAAACCTAAATCTTGTGCAAAGTGATTCTACCAAGACATCCACATCTCAAGAACCCGAGTTTTTCAGAATAAAAAAATGAAGATGAGAAAGACATTGAAATCAAGCCAACATCTAAGAATGAAAGAAAACCAGTGGAAGCACCTTTGGTTTCTACTAGTATGGGTATTTTTGAAGATGAAAATGTTTAAAGTTGAGACACGGATGCAACTAATACAGAGTTCTCAAATGACAAAGTTGGCATCGAACTGCCGGAAGATTCATAGGATGAAATTCAGCATGGGACCTTTGACCACATTGGTTTCACAGAAAATCCAATTTATTCAGAATCAGATTCATCTATTGGGGCAGCTGTAGTAGCTTTATTGACTATTCCTACCTGAGTTGTCCGCATTGTTACGTTTGCTTTGGCATGACCATGCCTAGAAATAAGTTTTCCGAGTGGAAAATCTTATCATCGACGTTATACCAAAATTTATGGCACTGATGGAGGTGCAGCTGCAAGTCTAGTGCATGATGCTATCATTGACCACAGGATTTGGGAATCCCAAATCGATGAATGGCAAGACCTATTCTGCAAAACAGGAAACTTCCAGAATGGTATCCTATCACCTTCTTCAATGAGCTATATTACTTAATGCTGTGGGAACCATTTGGACAGATGGGTTGCCACTTGTGCTGGGTTTAACAACAATTGAGGAAAGAAAATTCTCTCGTAATATATCAAATCCATTTGTGAAACTTTAAGCATGTCTATTCCACGAAATAACACTTCACTTGATATCCTTGATAGGATGGCATCTATGCTTGACAAAATTAATGCCCCTATCACCTTAAATTCTGCTTTTGGGACATCATTGCTGCAAGGAGAAGAGAATATTGGCCGGTTACTCTACCTGAAGGCATTGAATGTTATATGTGGAACACATATGACGTGCTTTTGCACTCATCTTTAGCCCTTATCATGCTTTTTCTGAAGCTTGAGCTCAGTATTCAAAGAGACTTTGCTGCTGTTTATAAAATTGCTTCCCTTCAGGCTCCTTATTAATTTTCTTAATTTATTAGATCATTTTGTGAAATTTTAATTTTAACAGATTTACTCTTCTGCATTGCACTGGGCCTTTGCTAGTTACAAAAATGGGGGATTGTTATTTGCAAGTCTTGTCCCTAGCTATCTCTTATGTCAACATTCTTGCTTAAGGACAATGATTGACAAAGCAAAATATTTTTCAGTTTTTTTTCTCTGTTGTATTTGAGTAAGCTGCAACATGTCTTTTGGTGGGATTCTTCTATTAGTACTGAAGTTTTTAAGGTAATGTAAGTCAAGGAGAATGTTTTGAAAAAGCTTGGCTTCGTACATTCCACGCCCTTATATTTATGAGAGATAATAATGTAAAATTATGTTTTTAATTCCCCTGACATTTTTTCTTCTTCTCCAATTTCATACTCTTCCGCAAGAAATGTTTATTTTGCTGTTGATGTGTATCAACGATATCTCTATTCCCAGTCCAAAATCTAGATTTGCAGTGTTCTAATATATATATATATTTTTTTTTTTCAGTAACATTTATTCTATAAGTCATGATGCGTATGATGAGTGTGAGCTAGCTCCTAGCGGCCACCAGTTACCTTGAGAAGACTCAACACAAGCATTCTTGGATCATTCAATGTATGTTATTGATGATACCAATATTTTACAAAACAGTTGATGTTAGTGCTAAAAAAATAGCAGTAAGGCCATGGTTAGCATGATTATAGCATATAAAGGGCATACAAAAATCTTCAAAGCCACCCAAATGAAGACAAATAAACAATTTGTTTGCTTATGGTGTGTGGGCTCCGAGAATTTGTGCCCCAGCCTCTCTGCGCCCCCTTTTATTGACGAGGAGATTTTTAACGGATTTAGGTTAGGGTAAATTATCAGAAGGCAGATTGAGTTTTAGATAAGACAGTACCTATAGATTTCGCCTCATTTTGCGAGGACTTTATGATCTGAGTTTTTGTTGCCCATAGGTGCAAGCCTCTATGGTTAATCACCCCTCCCGATAACGAGAGAGAACTTTCAATTAAGGCTAGCGTGAGATAGACACTGAGTACCCAGCATATAGTATCAACAATTTTAGGATTTGAATTTGATATTTGATTTTGGGGTTTATGATTTGAAATTTATCACCGTATATTTAAACAGATAATATGGGGAATGAAGATGACCCCGATCAAGATCCCATGATTTCATCATCCCGGGCTATCATGGTCCATAGTCATCTTAGTCAGAGGAGGTAGTCGACACAACTTGATAGAATAACCTTATCAGCAACCATGGGTTGCTTCATCCAAGAATAGCTTGTAGACCTGAGTTGGATGTTTATCTAAGGTGATGAATTTAAGTCAACCTTAGCTAATAAAGTATTTAATATCTTATAGAGTACACCTTATAATTCATTACTCAAGGGATTTTAATCATTACGGAACATACGGGTTTTGGCCGTAACCGTAATATAATGGTATCATTTTGCAACAAAATCATTCAGTTAGAGGGCATGTGTCATGTCATTGCTGGCGGTGAATCAACTGAGAATGAATTGTAGTAAAATACATCCCACAAAATATTTGTTCTTTGTGAGCTGATGTTATTCTTTAATTCATCATCCTCGCCAAACTGTTGCGAACAGTAAATGGATTTTTATTTTAAGTTTTTGTGATAAGATTATTATTTAAATGTTTAGAATTTGATTATACTTTGAATTTTAAAATGCTAATAGGGATTTGAGTATTAATACCTCCGGTTGAAATTTTACATTCAACGCAGTCATCATCTGGGTTATATAATTATCATTTGAAAAATATCAGTATTTTGTAGGAATTAGGAGGCATCTTAAAAGTTTGGGATCCTCTCTGATTGAGATTTTCTATTAACACGGTCATTATCGGTGTGACACTGCAATCATTTTAAAAGATTTATATTTTGTATCGGGGTTTGAGCATTTTGAAAATAGGGTCTCCTTTGGTTGTGATTTTTTGTCAACTGGACCATCGTCGGGTGACATTAGTCATTTGAAAATGTTTGTAGTTTACAGGAATTTAGATGCATTTGAAAAAATAGAGTTTAATCTGGTTGAGATTTACATTCAACACGACCATCATCAGGGATTTAGATAATTAGTTATTTGAACCTTGTCAACTTTGTTCGTCCACTAATAGAGGATCGGGTTTAACAATTGATAATTATGCGAACACTAAAATCGAAGACTTATGTTTTATGATGAGTTTCATCTAGAGAACTTTTGAAGGTTTATGGTAGATTTGTGATTAAGCGTTTGTTTGTTAATTCTAGTCATGTTGACTCCAGTTTTTTAAAGGAAGAAGATAAAACTTAAATATTTGACTCGTGCAACATTCTTGGACCTTGAATTTAATAGTTCAAAGCAACTGTTAAAACACATGTGAGATTTTTTTTAGCATATAGATCATAACTATTATAGGGGCATTGCCTTCTGTACGTATATACAAGTGGGTGGTGGATCCGGTGGCTTGAAGATAAATTAGATTTCAGTTGTTGTATATAGGATAAATATTGTATTATTCATTTTGATTCATTCAAATTATCACTTAACATAGTTCCTAAAGGATGTTTGCTCAATAGGTACTAAGAGATCATGTTCTTGCTTATGAGCAAGTTACATTATTTGCCACGAATCTCCTATTGCTGCCTATAGGCTAGTTGTGTGTTATTCATGGCAAACTTCCTTTGTTACAAACCTCCTATTGCCACCTTACGGATCAAAATTGCGGTTAGGAGCGAGGAGGCTGATAGGGTGGTAGCTGAAATTCATGAGGGACTTTGTGATGCGCACTAATCAGGTCCTAAAATATCGGTTAAGATCAAAATAATAAATTATTACTGGCTATCTCTAGTGAAAGATTGTATTGATCATACTTAGAAGTCTCATGAGTGTCAATTCCACGGTGCTGTTATACATCAACTGTCAAATTTGTTGCACCCTACGGTGACATCTTGGCCATTTAAATGTTGAGGGACAAATATAATTGGGCTAACTGAGCCACCACCATCAGCTAAACACTGCTTCATATTGGTTGCAACTAACTACTTTTCCAAGTAGGTTCAAGCGGTTAGAAGTCACATCTGAACACGTGATCAACTTCTTTGCTCATAATATCGCCTACAGATTTGGTGTGCCGTGCTGCAGAATCTTAGACAACGGCCCAATTTTTAAAAGTACCAATATTTATAGATTTGTTGATCTATATAAAATTTGACGTTATTTATCCATATATAATCCAAGGACGAATGGTCTGACAGAGGCCTTGATGTAGAACGAAAAATGCTCTAAGTCCGCTTCCCAAAAATCTGAAAACAGTTTCAGATTTTGATCCAAAAATTCTGAGAGAAACTTCAGATTTTATTCTTGAGAGAATGGAAGTGGAGATGAGGGTTTTGGGGTTTAGAACTCAAGTGGAGAGTTGCAGGTGCACAGAAAAATATTGGAGAGAAACAACCTAGGTTGGGACTTTGAGAGTCACGGCCAGCAATGGTGGGGCTTGGAAAATCTTGCCAAACGAACAATTTGTAGTTCTGGACAGATTTCTCAAGCAATTAATAAGGAGATGGGGAGGCGGCAGATGGAGTGGGGCGGTAATTATTTCCTAAATCCTTTGTTTGGTTTTAGGAAAGTAATTAGAGTTTACCCCTTTGAAAGTTTCGGCTGTTAAGGTTTGGGAAATAAATTTAGAAAGGGGAATTTTAAATCCCAATCAATGCCAAATTGATTTGATTGTGATTTAATGACTTTCCTAAAATAGATATTGTATATTAGGAAATATTTTGAATTTCAAATCACTTGGATTTGAACTCAAATATATTCCTAAATATATTTAAGTCATCTTAGGAAATAAACAAAAAGGAAGAGGGAAGGGTGAAGAAGTTTGGAAATAAATCCAAGTGGATTTATTGGAGGGACCGGCGGCATCATGAGGGTGGGAATTTTAGGGAGAGATTCATGAAGGTTTCCAAACAATGCTAATTTAATTTGGAGGGATTAATGACTCATCTCCTTGCAATTCAAATTTGAATTTTGAATTGGAGAGTTAAAACCTTCAAAATATGGATCAACCCCAATTATGAAAGATTTCAAATTTGAAATTTGAAACCCAAAATTGTCATGAATTTTTCCCTCTCGATTTTGCCAACCCAAATTAGGAAAGGGGGTAAGTGGGAAGGGGAGATTCACGGGTTGGATGGGGAAGGGTGAAGCTCGGGTGGGGTGAGATCCGGCGGCTATGGTGAGGATTTTAGTGGAGCTTGTTGTGGGGGAAGAGTGGGGAAATTTGGTGGATGAATTGGATGTGACGAAGAAGAAAGGAGGGTGGTGAGTGAAGACGAAAATACAACGAGAAAATTACGAACCTGGCCGTCTCCAAGGTTGGTGGGTGATACGATTTCCCTCTCCAAGGGATCTCAAATCACGAGTCCGAACCCATCCTGCGGCTGGTGAGACTTCGATTCCTCTCATAGAAATCTCACTAACGCTCTCTCACAAGAAGAACATAAGTGTGGACACAAATTTTTTTTTAATATCAAATCTTCATCCCTATTACAATAGCTTAAGGCCCTATATATAGGCCACAACATGAGAAAGAAAACAAAAATTACAAAATTGATCCTTGGGCCACAACACTCAAATATACTAACCTAGGGGTAAAACAGAAAATAATATAAAATAAAAGCTAAAATTCATAAAATAACTCTTAAATGACATTTAAATTATAGCCGTCGATTTACGACGCCTCCTGTTGTTGACCTCATTTTTTTTTAGGTCAATTTCTCCGAATTCAACTCTAGCATCTAGGTCTTCGTAGTCTAGAATAGACGTCACCCGTAGGATTTCTCTTAGGTGGATACCCACTGACGTAGCATCGACTCGAACCTATCACTCAACTCGAATCAAAATCAATTCAATCCAATTTTAATTCGACTCCAAACGAACTAAAAACAAGCTTGATTTATGATTCGTCGATATCGATCGACTCAATTTAATGTGACCAAATTCATTTTCGATCGAATTAATATATCATTTAGTTCTAAACAACTCACTAATCAAACACCAAATACTTTCTAATAAAACTCTGTCTTAGTTTTAATCAAATCAGAATCAACCCTTAAATCTCTTTTAAAATATGAATCAATCACAACCATTGATTAGAGAGGATGATATCATAAATTTAAAATCAATTTGAATAAAACAGTTATATATTTTGATTAGAGCTGGTTCAAAATTCCGAAGACCCATGATCTCCCACTCTCTCGGTAGTTCGCAGAACTGAGTCACCCCCTCTCCTTCTAATTTCACGAACTGCTCCCTCTCCCTCAGATTTTCTCTCATCAATTCGCAAGAACTGCTCTTCCTCTCCGTCTCTTTGTTTCGCACGAAGCCCAGGCCTCTCTCTGGCATTCGCACAGAACGAATCTTCTATCCCATTCGGTTTTCTCTCTCTCTTCAGTTCCAGAATACCCAAGGCTCATCCCTGCTCCAGTTCGCATAAACGAACCTAGCCCCAGTGCAATTCGTACAAAATCCCCTGCTCGTTTGTCATCTTTGTTGCATGCAGGTACTTTGTCCTTCTTCTTCTTTATTGTTTGCAAGAATAATAAACCATTCCTTTTAATTTCACATAAAAACAAGTTATCACTTTTTCTTTCTTCATATAATTACATCAACTATTTAAAATGATTTCTGTTTCTCAAAATTAAATATTTCACAATTTTGATTTTGAAAAGGAAAGTTATTATTGCTGTCAGGAAGAAGAAATGATGAATTTTATTCGTTTTGAAAAAGTTTTCTAGATGTCTCATATTCTTTTACTGTGTTGTAATAAAATGTTATAGACGTTTTGTTTGTCTTATTATATATATTGTTTCTTAATTACATGATAGTAATTAACTTAATGCTCTAAATTTTAAAAGAAAAGCTGCACTTGTTTTCCCTTCATAGAAAATAATATTTTATCATTCTAATTTTCTAAGTTGGAGTCTCGACTCTTTCAATTGTCTTGAGAAATATATTTATAATTCATTACAGCTTGTCTTTTCTGAAATAAATATTCGAGAATGGGATAAAGGCTTGTTTATTATGTTATTTGGGTAGAATTTAAATCAAATTCATGTAAGATTTAAAAAAAAATGGTATAATTTCAATTTAATAAAACTTAAGAAGTTTAAAATCTTAGAACTATTCGACATGAATTTTGTTAAAATAAGTTTGATAAACTGTTTAGCTATGTATTTCAGAATTTAAGATTTGGTGAGAACAAGAAATCCTTAAATCTTTTAAATCTCATGAATAGTATGATTTGTTAAATCTTAGATTCAAGCAATAATAGGATTGAAACGGGATTTATCAAAATAGTTGGATTTTAAAGTCCCAAAATTTCTCTTTGACGCCCTTCACACTACCTAGGTTAGTGTTTGTAGAAGCAAGTGGTTGTCAAGAGAAAAGTGTGTTTGGTTTGAGAATTAATTTTTGGAATTTTGGAAAGCAAAAGGTGTTTGTTTTGAAATTGTGAAATGTGTAAATGTATAATAGTGAAGTGTTTAGCGTATTGATTTGGATTGTGTGTGTGTGTTGAGAAGCGAAACTTGAAATTTGTGACTTTTTGAAAGATTGAGATTTGTTAAGGGTTTGAAAAATGAAATTTATAGGTGATTTGAAAAGTGGAAAAGTGTATGTTTTGAAAAGTATAAGAGCGATTTTGAAAAGTAAGATGTTTGAATTTTGCGAAAAGTGAAATGTGTTGGGAACTAATATTTGTGTATGAGAGTGTATGAGTTTTGATAAATGAGATGAAAAACCATTTGTGTTGGGAAACGAGTTAGTTGTGTGTTTATTAAAAATGAAAGCATTGAAAATCAAAGGCTCTATTTCTCTCTACCTCTCTCTTTCCCCTTTTACTTCTCCTTTCTTGTGCCTCGGAGTGAATGTTGGAAAGATATACAATAAGAGTTTAAAAGTGGAATGTTCAAAATCAAAGTTATCAGACCGGTGTTCAAGCCCGAAGAAAGGTACGTCTTTGTTTTTAGTAAATCTCAATTATTTCATTATTATTTATTATATGTACTTTCTAATTCACTGTTTTCTTTTTCTTTATTGGCATAAACTGCGAGGAATGGTACGGGTCGAGGGAACAAATGTACGAGGGACTAACGGCGTCAGTCGCCTCTATCCAGCCGGGTAGAGGTGCTACGGGCGGAACCACCGGGTCTTAGCCCCCGGTGATTGTGAGTATTCTAAACTTAGAAAACCTTTAGGGACCCCTTGATGTGGTTTGCGCGAACTCTTTCCTTTTAGATCCCTGTAGTAACTTCAATTTTATTAGGTTTACTTTTATTTGATTTTAGATTCTTAAACCCTTTTACATGTGCGCAATATCCTAAGGGTTAGTGATAACAAAATTTTTCATCCTATACAACACTAGTGACACTTAAGGACAATAATTAAGGACCGAGTCTTAGAAAACTTAGACTTAGGATGCATGCACACTATAGAATAGAAACATATAACGTAGAAAATTTAGTGACACCTCACCTTAGAATTAGTGAATATTTTTAAATTAAAATTCAATCAATTAGAAAACTTTATCTAATAATTGACCTAGGACATATCAAAACCTCATAGCTTACTACACACACTTAGATTTGTTTGTTAGGACAACCGACTCTAGTTTTAGGTTAGGCCGGTGTTTACTTTCTTACTGCTGTGTGACGGGCTTTTTCTCGGTTTTCACTGCATGTTGGTTGTAAAATTGTTGGTGTGTTTGTTTATTTACTTTTACTGCACTCTGTGATATGATTTGATTGACGATTAGATTACCCATAGGTTAGGAGCGATCTGGTTGTTAATAAGATTTCCTGCAGGTGGCCATACTTGTGCAGGGCAGTAAAGGGGGCTAATTAATTAATAATCATATAAATGCTACAGGTGCTTCAGCTGCTTAGCCCCCAAATAAAAAAGAGTGTGGCCAAGTGTGGCTAATTGATTTAATTTAAATGAGAATATATAACTGTTTGGGATGATTTTGCTTAGGATAACCCCGCAGGTGGTCTAGATTTTCTTTTTCTTTCTGTGTAATGTAATGTAATGTAAATGTGTTTGAAAAATGTGAAAGTGATTTTGAAAGTGGGATATTACATCCAATTTGGAATCCAAAGAAAGGAGAATATACCTTAAATGATTATTCTCTTTTATTTGAAAAGCCAAATTTGGATGATTTTAATATCCAAATAGAAAAAAAAATACCTCTTTTAGGGATGAGTTTTTTTTTATTTGGATATCCAGACCCGGCGGATCCAAGAAGCTCGTAGAAGAAGAAAGGACGAAATGAAGACGGAAGAAAGAAGACAAAGAAATGAAGATACATGAAAGAATATATCCCATTTCAAAAATCACTTGCGTCATTCTTAGGATTAGAATCCGAGTTTGTTGTCAGTGGTGCCCGGCCACTTTACTTTTCTGCAAAATTATGGATGTAATTATATGGACATTGAACATTGGATATTATATTTGGATTATTAAATTTGATTGTTTATATTGTTTGCGCAGTAGCTTTTTTTAGGGCCCTTGCATGTCGGGTTTTGTTTTAGCTTGGATACGAATTAGAGTGCTTTTTTTAGTAAGGGCACGAATAAAATTCTTCTACTTGTAATCCTAATAAAAATTTTTAGGCTCACATAGTAATTCTAACGATCTAAGAAGTAAGCTCGGGACCGCCGAGAGTCAGAATAAGCATATTAATACTTTATCTTCCTTGTTAGGCATCTCCCCGTCTGCGGGTTCTGGCAGACCACTTGACCTATGAGGGTGCAGTTCTGTCAAGGGGAAGGTTTGCATCTCTTTAAGAAAACCTATTTTAAGCCTAATTTTAAACTGTATTCATATTCATTTTTTATGCATTTGAGTCAATTGACATGCATTTGCATTAGATACAAATTAAAAAGAGTCTAAAATATTAATTGCATTTTTAGCATAACTCACCTTACATAAGTGAGGGCTAATTAGGACTGTCTTAGATGTCGGCCCCAATTTCTTAAAACTTTAAGTACGTCCTAACCCATTTTTATAAGAACGTACACATGATTTTAAAGCGCCTAGTGTTTAGCTGGCTCCCCATCCAGGCCGGGGTAAGTCCAGATTTGCACCATTAATTAGGTTTGGTCACTATTTTATAGTACCCAAATTAGATTTAGGTTCTGAGGCAGATTCTTTTTAGATCTTAAGTCCTCGCCCTCTAGGAATATAATCCCAACTTCTAATAAAATGTCAATTTAAATATAAATTTCTCTCTTAAAATGTAAAGCCCAACATTGGATAGACTGAGGTTGCCTTGAGCTTCTCAAAAATCCGGCTCCTCCTACTTTTTCCTTTAACTCGCTAATAAATGTTCAACATTGAGCTTTCTCCTTGGAAAATCCTTACTTTTGTTCCTTGTCTTTACTTTGTAGTCAAAAGGGTATGAAATCACATTTTAATCGAGAGTTTTCTTAGGAGCATTCCTCCTAGATGTAATTAACTATAGGAGCTTGCTCCTATAGGGATTTGAGAACCCCAGACTAAATAAACCTTGTTTGTATTCATATAAACAAAGGGGATAATTTTGATGAACGCAGTATATCTTTAAAAACTTCATTTTCTATTATCTTAAATTATGTTTTTGATGTTATTATGTCTTTTCAGATAATATAATTTCTACTTGATATATTCAACTTTAGAAATGATGAATTTTATAAAACTCATTATTGCTTTTGGATGTCTTGAAGAATTTTATGTTCCGTCTTTCAGATGATATAATATTCTCCTTGCTATATTTAAATAAAGAATGAATATTATTTTTTAAAAAATTCTATTTCTATGTTTTAACACAATTCTTAAGAATTTCATGTTTATCTTTCGAAATAATATGTTATTCTTTGAACTGTGTTTGATTATAGAAATATCAATTTTTAAAACCCTATTTTGATATTGAATCCATTATAGAGTATTGTGTCAGTCTTTTGATATTGTACTTTATTCTTAATGTAGTATTTGATTACAAAATAGGAGAAATCAAAATCTGTGTGGTGATACATAATTTTTCCCACCACCTGTGATAGATGCGCCAAATCTTCGTGTCGATGTCCGCATCAGGCATTCAACAAAATACTGATGAAATTGCTTAAGAAGATTCTCACCATGAACAAAAGAGAGTAACATACCCAAATGATAGAAGCGTTATGGGAGTATCGTACTACTTATAAGACGTCAACCAAAGACACTCCTTATGCATTGCTTGCTTGAGGATGGACGATGCATTAGACGAAATCAGGTTACAAGCTCAGCAGAATTTAGAGATTTATCGAGCAAGGAGCCAAGGATAATAAGATCTTTTTTTTTAGAATATGGTATGCCATTAAGCATTTCAAAAAGGAGAATTTGTCCTGGTGTTGAGAAGACCAATCATCCCATATCAAAAAATTGGTGGTAAATTTGAGTCTAATTGGGAAGGTTCTTTTGTCATCGAAATGGTGTACCAGGGAGGAGCCTACTAACTTATTGATATGGATGGTCAAAGACTCATATCACCGATCAACGGTCGATATTTGAAGAAATGTCATACATAAAGTTTGCTAAAAAATGTCGTACTTAAAATCTCATGTAAAAAAAAAAAGAGAGCACTTTGTACATACATATTGACATATGTACTTTATTTTCAAGAATGTTTAGACGGGTGATTTGTCCTTTGATAGTGTAAAGAGTTGCGAGTACAACTATGACCACGATCACAAACACCTCATCCCTGATGACTGACTGCCTTTTTCCCCGTAGCAAGAGTCACATGATCATGCTGGAGCAAATAGCTCAGTGACCTGAATAACACAAGGGAGAATTTTGGAGATGTTTGGGACAGTAGGCTCCGCCATCAATTGAACTTGAATGTATTACAGGGATGGATGGGGAGGAACTTGGCAACAATAAACTCTTTACTTTTTTTATTTTTTGCTAAGTAGTTAAACTCAACAATAAAGGGATTATATTGAGAAAGTTCATCCCATTTTTCTTTCAAAGTGCTGTAATGTTATGTTAGAGAGGAATTCATTTTCTTATGTGTTGAGTTCACTAGAGAATCCCTCTATTATAAAGAAGAATGAGTACAATGTTATAATGTAACAAGAAAATAGACATCCAACACTCACCCAATGTAGGTACAACCAAATTTTCCTAAGATAATAGTTTTCAGATTATAATATGAATAAGGGTTAATTATTTTTATAAATATAACCTCTACATTACGAGGGTTGAGTACATTTTAAGGTGCAAAAAAATATACATACGGCACTCACCTAAGATGGTACAGCCAAATTTTCTTAAGATAATAGTTTTAGATAATATATCTATATTGTTTGCTTGAGGTTTCAGCACATACCCGTATGATTCAACAACTGGTTGAGAAATGGTTGTTTTGTCTTCCTCTTGTTTTCTTCCTATTTTATATCCTTCGTAATTCAGCTGCATATCCCTTTTGTTTATAAGGCTATATGTTACTTGAGGGTGGTTCTTTCTCAAGCAAACATATTCGAAATCTTAATGGGTTGTTCTACGGTTAGTGCTCTCAGATTCATCCTTATTAACATTTATTTATGTATGGTTTTATGGAACAGGTTTCTAGTTTTGTCAAGTAGTAGAGATTCTACGATAGCCAGCACAGCTATTTCTCTGTTGTCTCCCAGCCTGCTGCTGGGGAAGGCTCTCACAACATAAATGGTCAAGGGGAAGTTTCTAGGCTCATGTGTAATCCACGTCAAAGTGAAATAATACTATATCAAAATTAAAACATGAGTTCAATTCCTTGCATGCTAATAGTGGCGCTGCGCCCTTACCCAAATGCTCTATTTAGGAGTGTAAATGAGCCGAGCCAGCTTGCGAGCTAGCTCGAGCTCAACTCGTTTATGGGCTTGCGAGCCGAGCTTATCGAGCTCACGAGTCGAACTCGAGCTTAAATTCGAGCTTGTTTATTAACCCAGCTTGAGTTCGAGCTTGATTGAGGCTCGGCTCTCAAGCTCACGAGTCGGCTCGATTCACTATTATGATTTTTAAAATATTTTTTATTTTTAAAATACCCGGCTAATCAGCCTAATACCAGCCTAATAAAAGCGTAATAATAGCCTAATCTTGCCTACTTGAGGCGGACAACGCTCGAGCCTCGAGGTGCTCGCGCCAGTCGCGTGGCTCGAGGAGGTCGCGTCAATCGGCGGCTCAAGCTTGGACGGCGGGACGACGCGGATGACACGTAAGCGGATCGGCGAATTCGACTCGGATGACGCGTAAGCAAATGGATGACGTAGACATTGACGGCGGGGCGATGTAGACGCGGAGGCTAGACGAGCGGCTCGAACTCATTTACAATGGAATGAGTCGAGCTCAACTCGAGCTTGCTTTCAGATTGATGAGCTAAGCTCGATTATGTCAAAACTCAACTCATTTACACACCTAGCTCTATTCACGCAAAGCTCCGTAAAACTACATTGAGCTAGAACCCCAGTTTCTTCTATTTATTCCAGCTGAGGCGTGCCTGCATTCTCAACACGTTGCTTAATTTTGCCGTTACAGTAGTTTTGGTTTGTTTTGTTCACAATTTAGGTATGCCATACATAAAATTCATTTGGATTTTCAGCACTTGTGATTTACGGGCAGTTACAGACTAAAAAGGTCATTTCTTACGCGCGTTGGGATTCACACAAGTTCTCTTTACATGTAATGATGACCTTTTAACTTGTTGCTGGTGATCTTAGTTTCAGTTTCATATGTGAGAATTTGGTCATTGTGTTAATTGTTCCATGTTGGAGGATTATATACGATGATTCAACTATACTTTTAACAGGTTTGCATATCTTTTTTGTTGTAAAATTTCTAAAAAATGTGATACTTATTTGATTTCCTTAAGAGTTTATAGTCACATCTTCATCTTGAACTAAATTAGATGCTGAATACTCATTTCCTATATTCTGGGGCTTGCATCTTGCTGCTATTATTTGTATTGTGATTTTTGTTTGGCTGGATTCTGTGAAAGCTAAAGCAGCATCTGGACTATGCAGCTTATGATGGTCTCTTTTCACTCGTTAATTGTTGGATGCGAACTCTATTGGATAGGAGCATAAGTAGCCTTGTATGACAAATTGTTCATGCCGAGCTCAAGTCAACTCGTCTGGCTAAAAGAAGTTGATCTCATGAGTCAATCTGATTGGGTTAATCAATCAATGATGATTGATTATACGTGGACTCGGCTCATATTTGAAAAACCTTAGTACTTATATCATATTATTAAATGATTATAATTGACTATAAGATTTCATTAAGCCATATTATATTATTTGTATATTTATCTTTTAATATAGTTTTTTTATTTAATATTGCCTCTTTCACTTATAACTTATAAATGGGACATCAAAGAGTAAGTCTAAGAATATATATAACCTATTGTCTTGAGGTCCGTATTATTTAGCAATGAAATTTTTTTTGGGAAATTTTGGGGCGTCAGCCCTTCTATTAAAAGTCAAAAATTACAAGTAAAGGAGATTACAAGTAAGGAAATCCAATCATAAGCAAAAACAAAAACTTATGAAGGAAAATAAACCCCAACTAAACCACCCAATGAAGGAAATTACAAAATTGTAAAATCAAAGAACAGCTTTTTATAATGCCCAAAAAGAGAAGACTGAAGCAACACATCTAAATGCCGAGCTCCCAAAAAAATGAATACCAGGAACGAATCACCATACATTAGCAGGCCATCAGCAGAAACCTGCAAAGACATAAATCCGATCTCAAAGGAACGAGCTCCAAAAAGAATTAACCAGGACTCAGATTTAAATAAGAGGCAGAAACCCCTGGTTGAAATATTTAGCAATGAAATATTATAGAGTTCTCTTTGCAACCAGTTTTTAATGAAATATTTGTCACTGTTGACTGGCACAGCGGTAGGCATGAATGGTCCATGGACGTGAGTTTCTGAGGACCACTTGATTGTAATGAATATATTTATTTTGAAGATGATCTGTGCTTTGATTGTTTAATTCGAGATAGGCTATAAAGTTGCTTCAAAGCAATTAAACTACCTATTTCTATTACATTCCTGGAATCAAAGAGAACTTTTTTGTTTGCTGTGTCAAATCATTTCTTCGAACAAAGCGTTAAAATAGAGCTACGATTTTGAAGTTCGGATAAAAGGTGAATTCCTGCTGAGTTAGGAATCTTTAAATTTGATATGTTTAACGAATGACCATGTCTGGTGTTTTTTTTGGAGAATACCCATATCTGGAATTGTAGAAATTGAAATTATGGAGTCTGGACGGGAACTTTCTGTTCAGATTATGAGTGTACACAGTATTTGTACATTGTAAAAAAAGTATAAAATTGTACTCAGTGTATTGTGTGCACTCACAGTTCGGATTGGAACTTACCATCCGAACTCCGCACAGAATATTTTATCCTGGAACTCGGTTTAACTTCGAAGTTGGTCCTGATCTATATGATTTGTTTATTTAATAGAAGTAAATGTGATGAAGCCTGTAGGATGAATGAACAAGATAGGTGGAACGGAGAAGGGTTATTTGGTGATTTTTCTTATGGCTTACTGTAAAAAGAGCGTTTGAAAGATGTTTTTTTTTTGGTTCAAATTGGAACAAACTGAACTTTCATAGCAGATACAGATTCATATGATAGTGAATGCATTCTTTTTTCGTGATATTGCTGACAGCTACACTTCGAATCAATTGGAATAACAGCACCCGATGAATGCGGCGTCATTGCTTCAATGTTCCATGGTACATTTTCTGCTTCACAAATGGACGCGATTTAAGGTGCGTTACGAACAAAAGGCTTGTTGAAGATATGGGTTGCTTCAGCCTTTTCAATGTTTGATTTTGATTAGAACGGTGTGGTGGCCAGTCAGAAAAAAAAAAGTTAAAGAGAAGCCGACAAAAAAGTTATTTAGGTCAATTATAGGGGTGTAATAAATGATAAGTGTATCAGATCCATTGTTGCTTGTCCGGGTGGTGAAGAGCCGGTTGGGCAATGCCTAGGTCTCTGGTTCGAATCCCTTAACAAGCAATGAAAGTCTTAAGTGTTGGCCCGTGTAAATTGGTGTGGGTTGCATGTTAGGTCGATCGGAGTTTTCATTGGCCTATGAACAATGCTTCCTCGTCACAAAAAATAAGCGTATAAGGTAATTTAGTGGATGAGTTTTCGGAGAATTAGTAAAAAAGTAGCATATGAAAAAATATTAGGGTGTGAAATTGGAAGATAATACAGCTCATCTTGATTTGTTGGTTGGGAGCTTTAGACTATCAACTAAGAGGATTTGGATTTGAGTCTTATGTATGCGCTGTTTAAATCTGTCTTAATTGGCCTAAATGTTCTGAAAAAAAAAAAAAACACGATGACAAAATAGAATGGATTTTTTTTCTTTTTTCGGGAGTGGGAAGTGCTTTATGTTATAGGATTTTTATAGAGGATTATAGAAATGAAAAGAAGATATTAAAGATATCCAAATAAATATTCAAATATATTATGTCCATTCCTTCTAATCAATTAATCATACAAGCAAATTTATATCCATCATTATTTCATATTTATCATTAAGGCTCTTAGGGGTGTCAATTCAGGTCAGTGGGTCGGGTTAGGGTCGAATCCGGAATTGACCCGGCACTGTTCGGGTCAACCCGAACCCGACCCGTTTTTAAAAATGGTTTTTAAATCATTTTTTTTGTTGCTTTTTAAAATAAATTTTTTATAAAAATATTTAGTTCAAAAAATTTTATATAAAAAAAATGTTTTTGAAAGTATAGAAAAAACTGTATCAAACGAAACCTAAAACTTGATTTTTTAGCCGCCTGAGAAGTTTTACTATCATCAAGTAAAGGATCAAATATTTTGAAATATTATCCATAAAAAATTAAAATTATTGATATATAATGAAAGATTTCGTTTTGACTTATATTACAAAAAATATTTGTTAGAATTGTTATTATTAAAAAAAAAAAAAAAAAAAAAAAAAAAACATGATAGGCAAAATAGAATGGTTTTTTTTTTCTTTTTTTGGGAGTGGGAAGTGCTTTATGTTATAGGATTATTATAGAGGGTTATAGAAATGAAAAGAAGATATTAAAGATATCCAAATAAATATTCAAATGTAATATGCCCATGCCTTCTAATCAATTAAGCATACAAGCAAATTTATATCCATCATCATTTCATATTTATCATTAAGGCTCCGTTTGTGACTACTTTCTTATTGTTTATAGAAGTAATTTTTTAGAATAAAATTTTTTTAAATTAAATTTTTTGTACTAAAAAATTATTTTAAGAAGATATAAGAAAGTTAAATTTAAAAACCAGAAGATCTTATATATAACAAGTGATTTAACTCATTGGTTCAAATTACAAATTGATTCAAATACCTAAGAACCTCAATGATCAAAAGTAAAAAAAAAAAAATTATAAGAAAATAAAATATAATCATTTATGTCCGACTGAATAAGATCTACATTCAAATAAAAAATACATAAATTGTGACAAGTGGTGTAACATATATATATTAAATTTCCTCCAAAATGCACCTTGTTTTGATAATATGCTTATGAGTCATGTTAAATATTTGTATCAAACAAACTTAAATACTACAATTTACATTTAGTTTAACTAAAAGGACATGTGATGCATAAAGTAGATATAAAATTATTTAAATAAATCTAATGAAAAAGTTGAAAGTTATGCTTTGTTTGGGACGCTTTCTTACTGCTTCTTAAAATAAATTTTTAGTATAAAAAAAAAATTGTTTTAAGAAAGCAGTAAGAAAGTCATCTTAAATAAGGTCTTAGAGTGCTGTAACATATTTTGTATTAATTCTATTGTCAAATATTTGTATTATTATGGATGAGTGTGCTTTTCAGGGTCATCAGTCGTAAAAATATGTGTAAGAATGTTTGACTTAAATTATATATAGATGGATTATAGACATGGGCGGAACCACCTTTGGGTGAGGGGGGGCAATTGCCCCCCCCTTAAAAAAATAATTTAAATTGTTTTTTATTGCATAGTTTTTTAGGTTTTTTAATCTTTATATAAGGGTTTTTAGGCAATTTCCCCCCTATAAACTTTTAAAATACTATGATATTTAGACAATCGCCCCCAAACAATTATTATAAGAGCATTCATCATTTATTTATTTTTAAATTTGTAATTCCAAAAATATCCTTACAACCAAAATTTATTCCGGGGCGCTGCCCTTGACCCCGCGACCGAACAGGTAGTCGAACCCCGCTGGAGCGCTGCCCCCTTGCACCGCGACAGTTATTATAAGCTTGCCCCCACCCCCCCCCCCTGAAAATTAAGGCTGGTTCCGCCCCTGATTATAGATTTACTAAATACTTTATTAAATTATTTCATAATTGTAAGCAAACAATCCATTAAATAGGGTGGTTAGATGTTACTATTTGTCCCTACATAAACAAATAGAAGATCCAATTGTTTGATTAGATTGTAAACTAATATAATCTGATTTGATATTACGTGAACCGGATTTAAAATTATTGACATATTACTTGTAAAATTTGCAAAATATAATATTTTATGTGCAAATGTAAAATTGAACAATCTGTAAAATATAATATCTTGAACTCTAAAATAACTATGGGTAGTAATATATTTGCTTTATTGTGCTTACCCATAAATTATTCTTACATTTAAAAAAAAAATTGATGGTATTATTCTTATGATGATAAGATTTTTTTTTAATCCTAAAAATGTTTATTGCATAATTATCAAGATATGTTATTGGGTAGTGGATTTGTGATGAATATTTACTATCAACAACAAAAAGGGTTGGATGTTTAATGTTAAGTAATTAATTTGATTATTGTTGCGTCTTGAAAAATTTGTGGCCTTAGAGAGATAAAATTTAGGGTTTTAATTTTGCATGAAGATCCAACTCAAATATATAAAAGATAGGAGTATAATGTTCATAAGAGACATCAGATTTTTTATGTAGAAATCCCTCAAAAGGGAGAAAATCCACAGGATATGTAAGTTTGCTCGCAATATGTATGTATATTTATAAACTTGATTTGGCATGCATTAGTCAAAATTAGCCTAGTTGGGTTATCACTATCACTGGTTTGGGTTTATTTGATAATTCTTATCGATTGACTATATGTAATGAGTGTCATGAAAATTAGGGGTGTCAATATTGGACTTGACCCGAAAACCCGACCAAAAAATTTTGGGTTTGGGTTGACCGGAACGCGAAGTGGGTCAGGTTCGGGTCCTAAAAATTGACCAGTTTGAAAAAACTCGGTCGGGTTCAGGTTGACCCAGGAATGACCCGGAATGACCCGTTTGCCCCCTTTGACCAGCCCTGCCCGAGTTTGCCCGGCTGCCCCGCATGCCCTGCGGCCCGCCTGACCGCGTCGCTTCCCAAGGACAAGTTGTGTCGTGTACCGCTCGCTTTTCGCTAGAGTTCCGCATCGCGTCCAGCATCGCGTTGCGTCCCGCGTCAGTCTCTTGCCACTTCCGCCAGTTTCCACTGTTGTTGGCCTTCGGCCCACTGCGGCTACCGACCCGCCGCTGCCGTGTCTGTGGGTCTGGTCGGGTTGACACAAACCCGTAGAGGGCGGGTCGGGTTCGGGTAGAACCCGAAATTGACACCCCTAATGAATGCAATGTCGGTTAAGGAAGATATATATGTACTCTTTGATGCCCTCATGAGATCATCACCTACAATGTATTATGTTCATCTTATAAATTGAAGAATAACTATTATCATCAAACGATCACTATTAGGCCATTGCTAACCCAACATCGTTGAGCCATTTTTGGACTATCATAATTTGGTAATAGTTAAATAGCTTGAGTTAAGGTGGGCCTACTGCCTTAATTAAGAGATAATATCAACATGTCATGATTTGATCATAAATGTGTGCATCTCAAAATCATTTACTGATGATAACTTTTAAAATAAATTTAGGATATATATGGGACACATCAATGAAATCTAGAGATGTGGTCATCTTGAGCTCATTTGATAAATTTATTTTCTACAATAGAGTAAATTTAATTTATTCCTTTCATTTGATAATTTGTTTTTAACTCTCATCATTAGACAATCATAGTGTGTCCACCACCATCTAAAGATTTGATGATGATCAACCTACCCTTGTGATTAAAGTGTCATATGCTTTGGAGATAATGGTAGTGATTATGTCCATCACATATATTAGAGTATTAGACTATACTCATCTATTTTCTATGATAGTCTTATTATCGTACTCTAGTTATCACTCTGCATTTAATGGAAGTTATATTGATGTTTGCATTATTTGAAATCTTTGTTTTGGGGTTGATGAGCATTAAATCATAAAGTGTGCGGCTAAAATCCTCGGCCTAGAGAAACAACGGTTTTGTTGCAAGTTGAAAATTTTGTGGCGTTAGAGTGAAAATATTTTGGTTTAGCGATATACGAAATCTTAGTTAACAGACATGATAAAAAAATACCTAGATTTTTATGTGAAAAATCATGAGAAAGGGAAAAATCATGGGGCCTTGCCCAGTCGAAATAATTTCACTAGTATTTGAATATCTTACAAAAGTTAATCCGTTCTACAATCTGAGGACAGGGAGAATACAATGAATTGAAAAGCATTGTCAATTTTCAAACATATACTCTTGGTGCAAAAGTCTGGAGATATTTGAAAAGAACTACTGCGATAGAGGAGAATTTTGGTGGCGGTTGAGAAAAACTTCGGCAACGGTCAAGAAGAACTTTGACAGCAGTTGAGAATAACTTTGATGGTGTTCAGGAAGAATTCTAGCGGTAATAGAAAAGAACTTTGACAGTGGTTAGGAAGAACTCCTGCAATGGTTGACAATGAGATAGCTTTCCAAATCTTCTCCACCCCTCCCTTCCTTCTTTTCATTCTTTTTCGTCCTCCTTTATGTAAAGAATGTGGGTTTATTTATAGTTTTTTTTGGAGCGACATGACTTGTAAATATGGAGAAGATCAATGTCAAGTTGGGAGTGTTATGATGGATGACCGATATCGACTTCCTTGATTATAGATGATTGATCAAGCATTTAAGTGCTTTAATGATGTTAGAATTTGATGATATTGGGCTCATTGGATTGGTCTCGATGAGTCGCTCGATTCATATATTAGCATGTCATATTTGATGATCATTTAGCTATCCAATTAATACTTTAAAGCCTCCAAGTATGCTTTGGACCTTTGATTTGGGCTCATTTAGGCTTAGATTAGAAAGATTTTGGTGTCGCTGGGTTCGTTTCCTAGAGATGTTTAATTCGACTATAAGTTTGTTGAAATTAGAGCTTGGATGATTCCTACTTTAATTTTGAAAGTTTCTTGCATGAATATGCCTCGAGATTTGTGCCCGATCAAGATAATTTTTTTTATATATCATGTATATCAAATCGCTACAAAAGTCATAGCGTAATAGACAAAACCTTGATGTATGTTGTTTTGATGCAATGCAAAAGGAGTCGACATTTATGGCTCCATCAAAGGCTCATAAGCCTTAATATGATCAAACAAATCAACATTATTTGATTTTGACATATGATGCCACCTTTTTTATTGAAATGAAATTTAAATAAATCCCCAAAACATTGTTCTATGGTTAAATCTTAAATCGACAGTTTTATGATTTATTGTAAATATTAGATGCTATTTTACATTATTTAAATTGTTTGGAGTTTTTTCTTGCAATTTTTTACTTTGACGTTAGGATTTTCCGTTGAATCATTTATAATGCCTCTGGTTGATGATTGATTTCAATTAAATAATTTGACAATTTTCTTCTTATTCATCTTAAAATTTTCCGTCATTCTCATAGTAATTATCAAACAGTACGTAAATTTTCTTTATTTCATTGAGCACTCTACATTATCTTCATTCTATTGCTATCTTGATATGCCGCCGGCTCACCATTAAGATAATTACATCAAATCCATTTGAGTACTTATCTTTATTCACTCATTACCTTCGATTCCAATTATTTATGTTGTAAGATTATGCATTTTATAATCATATTTTGCCCACCCTAAAAAATTAAGGAATTCCATCATTGTTAAGTCGTCAACAACCTTTGTGGCCTTTATGAGTGATCCTCTTTTGGTTTTAATACATGGTTATTGACTATAAATTTAACAAAAAATGCACGCTAAAATCTCTCTCAAAAATGAAAAAAGAAGATACAAAAACATAAGAGCTTCATAGAATCAACCCATTACACAAGCTTGCAAGTACATCAAATTAAAGGAATTATGGCCGCTCATTCTATCAATCAACGGTCTTTCTTGTTGTAACTTTGTCTCTTTTTTAGGGAAAATTATACTGTGAGGACCCTGTACGGCATCCAGAGACCAAGCAGAATGCGTCACATTATTTTTTTTCTCAGTATCGGTGCTCTGTACCGGATGACGTGACACATTCTTGTTGGTCTCCGAGCGTCCAGTGTCCGTAGAGAATAATTTCTACTTTTTAGAGACTTTTTGAGAGAATTAAACCCATAGTCATACCACATCATATATAAAAACTTAAAACACAACTTCTTGATTGATAACCTAAGATATCAATCAATAGATAAATGTTTGGCTACATTAAAATTTTCCCTTTAGATATTTATCTTACCATCTTCATTTCCTGACAAATAATCAGCAATAAATCTGTACACGCATGTGAATCGAATCATAATAGTTCATAAATACCTTACATATACGTATTTACAATACACTTTTTCACCGTTTAATCATAAAAAAAATAGAACACCCCCTCAAACAGAAATAATGAATTGATAACAATAGTTAATAGACGAAATAAATGGGAGTCAGCTTCTTGAATACCGGGACGGACCGCCTTGAGCCGGGTCCGGTCGCCATCACCCGGCCGGCTCGAAAACCAAACTGCCCGCTCTGCCCGCTTTACTGCCCGCATATTGCTTCCAATCATAAAGCAATAGATTAGCAAATCATTTATATCATTCATAATATTTATTATGTTTATTTTCCTCTGATTTTTTGCTTTTTCTTTTTCTCATCCAACCTTCTATTCTTTTACCCGAAATACATTTCTCGAATTACGAGAGGGTCGCCCATTGGCCCGATAGCCCGGGCTACAAGGCGCCTATGGAGAATCGACACGTGGACAAGAGATGGAGAGGCGCCACGTGGCAGGGAATCACTTACCGTTTACGGTTCTCCAGCTTCCCTTGTAAGTGGAGTTACACAGTGGGTGGGAAGAGCTGTGCTTACCGCTTTCGGTAACGGACAGGAAATGGGAATCCGGCGAAGCGACCGGAAGTGGGAAACCGGACAGGAAGATGAGAAACTGTGGAGAAAAGAAGTTCGACGATGGAGCTGAGGAGAATTATTGAGCCGTTCTCTGTTTAATTTTTTCTTTTGTTTTTGGCTTTCAATGGTTTGATTGCTTGTCTTTTTATTTTTGGCGGAGTTCGAACATTTCTAAGCTTATGATAGGTTTGTGATAGACAAAAAATTTATTCAATAGAGAAGAAAGCTTCGATTGGGGAGCCTATGCATGGTTTGTCAGCACAAGACTTTTCATAGGTATGGTGAAGCTCATGAAATTTATATGGATGTGTGTGTTTTGACTTATCTTTGAAAGTTTAGTGATGGCGATGCGTGATGAGACTTAGGCTTCGTTTGCTTCATGAAACAGCTTTTAGTACATAATTTTTAATTTTTGAACTAGAAAGCTGCTTTAAGACGCAATAGTAAAACTGTCCCAAACGAAGCGTAAGGGACGGCTTTCTTTCTTGATTTTGTACTAGAAAGATGATTTAAGAAGCAGAAAGAAAGCCGTCTCCAACGAAGACTTATTGGGTGTGGAGCTGGATTTGCTTGATTTGAAGGGGTATTTTATTTCAAGCAAATCTAATTATCATAATTGTTAGCCAAGAGTGTCTGGACCATCCGAACAATAGCCTTGGATTCTCATCCAGATATATATCCACAATTCTTCTGTTACAACTATTTGTGTCCTTATATTAAGCTTTGAGGATTTATGAAGCCGGCAGGGTTAGTGGTCACCAGATTCTCCTCCTCAAATAAACACACCCCACGGCCCACAAAGCAAAAAATGGAAAACTAATGCTTTGTTTGGGATAGTTTTTTTACTGCTTCTTAAAGCAGCTTTCTAGTACAAAAAATTTTAATTTTTATACTAGAAAGCTGCTTTAAATCAGTAAGAAAGCCGTCCCAAACGAAGCCTAACTATGGTGAAGGTGGTGGTGAATTCTGTTGTCATTGCATGCACTTAATTAACATTTATTGATTGCATGATTATCTTGAAATACTTTGATTAATTCAAGTCCCAAATATGTTTTTTTTATTTTTTTGTTATTTTGTAGTTATTGGTTTCATCCTGATGATCATACCAGAATCATTGGATTGGTTTCATCCTGATGATCATACCATTATGCTTGTAATAAATTCATTATCAATGAGTTAAAAGTTTATCAATAACATGCAATAAGTAATAAGCTTGTACCGTTTTGATCTCTAGTCAGTCAAATTCAACTCTTTTGGACTTATTTGGTCTCCAACTTGAGAGATTAGCTAGGCATTGGTGAATTTGGCATGATATTATAGATAGGATCATGGCTTTTAAAACCGGACCGGACCGGCCGGTTCAACCGGTTGAACCGCGAACCGGCTGCCCGGCCGGTTAAGGTTCACCTGAGAACCGTTTCTGCGTCGAACCGGTCTCGGACCGTTCGAACCGCCGGTTCAACCGTTGAACCGGAAAACCGGCTTCGATTTTTCATAACCGTTTTCGCGTTGACGACGGCTGTGCAGTATCTTCGTCGGAGGTAGGGCCATGCAGCATGGGGGCACGTGCCCC